>NC_053165.1:103596872-103802900 GCF_016835505.1 Polypterus senegalus | reverse complement strand
AATGCAGCAGCAAACAGGCAATTCTGCATCCTTAAGTCAGCGTTATCTGCCAAACTGTGTTTTACTAACGTGCAATGCGATCAACTTGGAATGTGCGGAAACTGCCCAATTTCCCGTCTAAACCTGCGAGCGGAGCTCCCCCGCCCGTCCCACGCAGATGGTAGATGCGACCGTGCGGCGCGGCTCCGCCCCCGATCCGAAGAAGGCTTCATTCGCCGTCTGCCTTTGTGTGACGATTGCAAGAAGCAGTGTCGGGAGAAGCCTCTGGGGAATTCCGTGAGCATCAGTCTGCCGCTGGGTCAGTGGCTTAACGCGGAATATGGTATTCCGTTTCTAATCAGAAAGCAAACTATGACCAATGTGTGCACATTTGTTTTTCAGTTGTAAATTAGGCTTGCGCTTTCAGGGGTCGTGGGTGCAATTTTTTGTTAAGGGTCCCACTATTTTTGAAATCGATACTGATGCAAGTATTTTATTTGTCAGATTTCCGATACTGAGAATTTTTTAAAGAGCATTAGAATTTGTTTTTAAAGGGTAGTGTTTTAGAATTGATAATATTAATGGGTCACGTTGTATTAGTCTCGGGAACTGCAGGTCTGACATTGTGGTCAGCAACACAGGAGCGTCGCAGGGGACTGTACTTTCTCCAGTCCTGATCAGCTTTTTAGTGGCTGACACCCCTGAAGAAAAGCTGAAGCCCTGTGAGGAACGTGATCTTGCTTTAAATCCTGCCTTTGAATTGCTGTATGATGTCTTTGAGTAACTGCTGCTGTAACCACTGCAAAAGAAATGAATAACAAACACAGTCAATGTTTTTAGGTAGTCTCATCAGAAAACCATACCACTTTTTATTTCAATATATTGTTTATATTAATGTACAGGTGCCGGTCATAAAATTAGAATATCATGACAAAGTTGATTTATTTCAGTAATTCCATTCAAAAAGTGAAACTTGTATATTAGATTCATTCATTACACACAGACTGATGTATTTCAAATGTTTATTTCTTTTAATTTTCATGATTATAACTGACAACTAATGAAATTCCCAAATTCAGTATCTCAGAAAATTAGAATATCAATTAAGACCAATGCAAAAAAAGGATTTTTAGAAATGTTGGCCAACTGAAAGGTATGAACATGAAAAGTATGAGCATGTACAGCACTCAATATTTAGTTGGGGCTCCTTTGGCCTTAATTACTGCAGCAATGCGGCGTGGCATGGAGTCGATCAGTCTGTGGCACTGCTCAGGTGTTATGAGAGCCCATGTTGCTCTGATAGTGGCCTTCAGCTCTTCTGAATTGTTGGGTCTGGCGTATTGCATCTTCCTCTTCACAATACCCCATAGATTTTCTATGGGGTTAAGGTCAGGTGAGTTTGCCGGCCAATCAAGAACAGGGATACCATGGTCCTTAAACGTAGCTTTGGCACTTTGTGCAGGTGCCAGGTCCTGTTGGAAAATGAAATCTGCATCTCCATAAAGTTCATCAGCAGCAGGAAGCATGAAGTGCTCTAAAACTTCCTGGTATACTGCTGCGTTGACCTTGGACCTCAGAAAACACAATGGACCAACGCCAGCAGATGACATGGCACCCCAAACCATCATGGAAACTTTACACTGGACCTCGAGCAACGTGGAATTTGTGCCTCTCCTCTCCTCCTCCACAGTCTGGGACCTTGATTTCCAAAGGGAATGCAAAATTTACTTTCATCAGAGAACATAACTTTGGACCACTCAGCAGCAGTTTTGTCTTTAGCTCAGGCGAGGCGCTTCTGATGCTGTCTCTTGTTCAAGAGTGGCTTGACACAAGGAATGCAACAGATGAAACCCATGTCTTGCATACGTCTGTGCGTGGTGGTTCTTGAAGCACTGACTCCAGCTGCAGTCCACTCTTTGTGAATCTCCCCCACAGTTTTGAATGGGTTTTGTTTCACAATCCTCTCCAGGGTGTGGTTATCCCTATTCCTTGTACACTTTTTTTTAACCACATCTTGTCCTTCCCTTCGCCTTAATGTGCTTGGACACAGAGCTCTGTGAACAGCCAGCCTCTTTAGCAATGACCTTTTGCGTCTTGCCCTCCTTGTGCAAGGTGTCAATGGTTGTCTTTTGGACAACTGTCAAGTCAGCAGTCTTCCCATGATTGTGTAGCCTACAGAACTCGACTGAGAGACCATTTAAAGGCTTTTGCAGGTGTTTTGAGTTAATTAGCTGATTAGAGTGTGGCACCAGGTGTCTTCAATATTGAACCTTTTCACAATATTCTAATTTTCCGAGATACTGAATTTGGGACTTTCATTAGTTGTCAGTTGTAATCATCAAAATTAAAAGAAATAAACATTTGAAATACATCAGTCTCTGTGTAATGAATGAATCTAATATACAAGTTTCACTTTTTGAATGGAATTACTGAAATAAATCAACTTTGTCATGATATTCTAATTTTATGACTGGCACCTGTACAACAGACTTCTAATACAACTCAGAGTCTTGCCATGTACAGATGTTCGCTGACGACACTGCTATCGTGGGCTGCATCAGGAGTGGGCAGGAGGAGGAGTACAGGAAGCTAATCAAGGACTTTGTTAAATGGTGCGACTCAAACCACCTACAACTGAACACCAGCAAGACCAAGGAACTGGTAGTGGATTTTAGGAGGCCAAGGCCCGTCATGGACCCCATGATCATCAGAGGTGACTGTGCAGAGGGTGCAGACCTATAAATACCTGGGAGTGCAGCTGGATGATAAATTGAACTGCTCTGCCAATACTGATTCTCTGTGCAAGAGAGGACAGAGCCGACTATACTTCCTTAGAAGACTGGCGTCTTTCAACATCTGCAATAAGATGCTGCAGATGTTCTACCAGACAGTTGTGTCGAGCGTCCTCTTCTATGTGGTGGTGTGCTGGGGAGGCAGCATAAAGAAGAGGGATGCCTCACGGAGCAGGACAGTTTGACATCTGTGGCAGTGCGACGGGCGCTGAGCAGGCTCCTGTCACTCATGGAGAATCCACTGAACAGGATCATCTCCAGACAGAGGAGCAGCTTCAGCATCAGACTGCTGTCACCGTCCTGCTCCACTGACAGATTGAGGAGATCGTTCCTCCCTCACACTAAGCGTCTCTTTAATTCCACCCGTAAACGTTAACATTATACAAAGTTATTGTCTGTTATACCTGCATTTTTATCACTCTTTAATTTAATATTGTTTTTTATCAGTAAGCTGCTGCTGGAGTATGTGAAATTCCCCTAGGGATTAATAAAGTACATAAACAATAAATAATCCTTTAAAACAAGATTAAAACACTGGGAGACCTTTCTTTCTAAAAACATAATCCCCAGTGCATATTTTCTACAATAACATCTCCTCTGCTAACCCCAAATAGCCCTAATAGACACCAACCGAAAGGTTCAATGAACCATTCAAATCTGGCTCGTGTCCCATGCTGCCATATCCTGGCCTTACATGGGGGATCCTGCAAGCCCTGCTCCTACTCCAGTGATTATTCTCTCGACTTCCATGGAAACTTATTCCAAGTGCATAGGTCGCTCCAGCTGAACACCTCACAGCCTCTTCTGTCCTGACTGCCCCCCTCCATTTCCAACAGTGTGGGCTCCTCTACACTTTGCCTGTTCTTTTCCTTATCCTTTAAACCTCCGTTTAACATCTCTGTCTCTTCTTCTGTCTCTCCTTTTCCTCCAGGCTGTCTACTCAGACCACTTTTAAACCTATGGGTGCAGGCACACCACCTAACAAGATGCGGAGTGTCAATGGGGAACAGCTGAGCAGACTTCATTGACATGCAACACACAATCGACTCGCTGGCCCCACTGAACTTCTCCCCATTACCAAACTGCAGAGAGGCGCGCCCACAAGCCCAAGTATAGTTGCACCACTTACAATTTATTTATGTATTTAAAATGGCACAATTGACATGGGCCTTACCGTACCACACCAACTGAAAGGAGGCATCTATTTGGGACTTGAACCGAAGGGAGAATGAAGCTCCTACATGGTGATCATCTGCTCCAGAAGAGCATTGTGTCTGAAATACAGGAGCCATCTTGGAACCTTCATTTTTGGTTTTGTTATTAAATAGTGCTACTTCCAGTTAGTTGCTCCAACATTCATCAAGGCAATCTGCATGGTTTGTCGCTGGTCACAAGCCCTAGATTAAAATGATATGACTAATTCTCAACAAGCACTCTTTTGGATAAAATGCAATGCTCAACTGAGGTGGTGTTCATTTTTATGTTCATCAGCAAGCAACTGAAAGGAGAATAACACCCGTGTGTCCTTAAGCAGCTGAGAGGTGAAAACTTTGAAACGCAGCTCTTTAGGTCTTTGTGGGGATAAGAGGCTCAATCCTGGAGGAGCTTACTCAAATCGGGATTCTGTTTCTTCTACCTTCTGTTGTCATCGTTTGTCTGCGTCAGAGTAAATATTTATTTCCATATGTTGAAAGTTAGTTGTAGACTCTGTCAGGCCTCCGCAAAATATTCTGAATTTCTTTTGCAGAGTGGGTGAACAGGCACATTCATCTGTACTGCATATTACCAGATGCGTGCATCCACAATTACATATTAGCGACTGTGGTGGCTGTATGTGCACTCCCTCTTGGGAAGCAAGTTCAGATTCTAGTGGCTGCCATACCCTCCCTGCAGAGCTTCAAAGAATAAAAGCCCATAGTCAACATTCCATACCATAATATTCTCAAACCTCAGATAGCTAAAAGACAAATCCCTTAGCCTGAGCGACTGTTGGAGCCTATGATAATAATGGATGATGTCACTTGGAAACCAGCACACCAGGCAGAAGGCTCACCTACTCCAATAAATGGTAAATGGTCACTGCAACTAAACTGGAAGAAAAGCTTTAGGGAATTCAAATGTATCAAAAACAACAGGAATACTACACTTGTTATGAATCAAGATGAAAATAAAAACTCCAGGCAACATCGTTTCAGGAGAGAAAAAATCTCTGGGGGCTCCACCAACTGTTTTAACTGTGGAAGCTTTGCTTGTGAAATTAAATAAATCAAATACTTCAGTGATTGAGCAGTCTGAAGTAACATTTATTGATGGACACACCAATGCATGCTCATTATGCTTTCCCGACTGTACACCAAGCAGGTCATTTATGAGCGGATAAGATAAAGGATATCTGATGTACATCAGATATCCTTTATCTTGCACTGTTTCTAAGAAAGAACAATAATTAAATAATCAGTAAAAGCTAAATTAAAAATAAGTCAAGCCTCTCTCACTTGCGTCATTTAATTGTCTTAACATTTCAAAATAAGTTCCTGTGACCTAAGGCAGGGGTGCCCAACTCCAGTCCTGGAGGGCCGCAGTGGCTGCAGGTTTTCATTCTAACCCTTTTCTTTATTAGTGACCAGTTTTTGCTTCTAATTGACGCCTTTTGCTTTGCTCTTGAAGGCTTAGACCCCTCAATGGTTTCTTTTTCCTTAATTAGCAGCCAAACAATAATGAGATACAAAACGAGCCAAAACAAGACCAGCAAACTGTGACCATCATACAATATCTGGAGATACAGAAAGGTCTCAGGAATGCTGACCTGCTCTTAGAAAACAGAAAATCCACAATTTCGCAAATGTCTGCTATTGCACAATGAGAGCAGCAACAAGCCATGGAATTAAAGAACGAGTATAATTCACAAGACTCGGCGCCTCATTAAGCAACTGGTTGGAGTGAAATTGGTTGGAGTTTATGGCCCTGACTTAGTTGGTCTTCTGTTGGCTCACTTACTTCACATTTCACTTCTGTTTAGGTGCCATTTAAGGAATGAAATGAAGCAATTCAGAGGAATGATGAAGAAATTTAGGGAAACAAATCTTTAAAAAACCAAGTCAATTAAAATTAATTAAGAATTAATTAATCAATTAAGTAGTTAATAAGCAGCAAAAACAGATCACTAATTAAGAAAAGGGTTAGAATGAAAACCTGCAGCCACTGTGGCCCTCCAGGACTGGAGTTGGGCACCCCTGACCTAAGGTAATTGGCTCTCTACTCCCTCCTGTACATTCTTTAATATTATTAGTATGTGCTGAGAGGTCTAATATGAAGATTACATCCCTTCACCCTTGGATTCCAGAACTCCCAGTATCTCTTGGTGTCACTTTTCATGGGAATGAGTATAAAACTTGGCAATATAGCAGTAGCACTAAGTGCCACAGCAGGATAAAGAGAAGAGCAATAGAATACATGGCGGTCAGTAACAGTTCATAATGTCCTTTGTACAAGTGACTAGCACACAGAGTTACAATATTAGCAGCTGATCAGCAGATGTAATCAGGGTGGGCTTAGCTACCATTTACAGTCTGGTTGTAAAAACAGAGGCTGATGGGGCTTCTTTTACCTAAGCAACCAGATTATTCCACTAATTTGGGGGCCTGTAGCTAAAAGCTCAACTTCTCTATGTTATTTTATTAATTTTTAGTAGACTGGTGTTGTAGATTTTCACATATTCTGTAGTAGCTGTATAATGATATGTTCAGATAAGCAGGCAGGACCTACATAAGCCATTTAAGGCTTCATATGTAAGAAAAAGGATTTTAAAAATCTGCCCTCAACTTAACTGGAAGCCAGCGCTACAAATTAAAAATGAAAGTTACATGGTCTCATTTTCTACTTCTATGAATGACTCTTGCAACACTATTTTGAATTAAATGACAACTACAAATAAAATGATTTGTAAAGCCTGTAAATAATACATTGTTGTTTTTAATTATAGTAGAAATAAACACATAAATGAGCCTCTTTGGGTACTTACAAAACACATTAAATTCTCTATAGCTTTAAGCTAAAGAAGCAGTGATACTGTTTTAAAGTGCGCTGTATAAGTCAGAGTGGTATAAGTGAGAATATCAGAGTTAAGTAAAGATAATGTGACTCCACCAATTAATATTTCTTTTTTAATTCATTCAGTGACAAGTACCTACTGCTCACCCATTTGCTGACACAATAGACCAATACACCTGCTTTCTGATTCTTTACTCCGATTCACACTGCACCCAATCTCTTTGGTCCCCCCTAGAGGTGGTGAGCCCATGGGAAGGGGGACCCATGTTGCCTCTTCAGGCTCTCCGTCTCATGGGTGCGGGCCCAACCACCAGGCACTCGCCATCGAGCCCCACCTCCAGGCCTGGCTCCAGAGATGGGCCCCAGTGACCTGCGTCCGGGCGAGGAAAAATGCTGTCCAAAGTTTGTTATTGGACTTCTGTGCTCATCACGGATTGTCCATAATGAACACCATGTTCAAGCATAGGGGTGTCCATATGTGCACCTCTGCACCAGGACACCCTAGGCCTCAGTTCGATGATCGACTTCGTGGTCGTGTTGTCGGACTTGCGTTCAGATGTCTTGGACACTCGGGTGAAGAGAGGAGTGGAGCTGTCAACTGATCTCCACCTAGTGGTGAGTTGGCTACGATGGTCGGGGAGGATGCCAGTTAGGCCTGGTAGGCCCAAATGTATCGTGAGGCTCTGTTGGGAATGTCTGGCAGAGTCTCCTGTCCGAAGTAACTTCAACTCCCACCTCTGGCAGAACTTTGACCACGTCCTGAGGGAGGTGGGGGACTTTGAGTCCGAATGGGCCATGTTCCGTGCCTCTATTGTTGAGGCGGCCGACCAGAGCTGTGGCTGTAAGGTGGTCGGTGCCTGTCGTGGTGGCAATCCCCGAACCCATTGGTGGACACCAGGGGTGAGGGATGCCGTCAAGCTGAAGAAGGAGTCCTACAGGACACTTTTGTCCTGTGGGACTGGAGAGGCAGCTAGTAGGTACCAGCAGGCCAAGCGGAATGTGGCTTCGGTGGCTGCTGAGGCAAAAACTCAGGCATAGGAGGAGTTTGGGGAGGCCATGGAGAACGACTTCTGAACGCCTTCGAGGAAATTCTGGTCCACCATCTGGCATCTCAGGAGGGGAAAGTGGTGCAGTGTCAACACTGTGTATGGTAGAATGGTGCGCTGCTGACCTCGACTCGAGATGTTGTGGGTCGGTGGAGGGAGTACTTCGAAGACCTCCTCAATCCCACCAACATGCCTTCCAATGAGGAAGCAGAGCCTGGGGACTCGGAGGTGGGCTCCCCCATCTCTGGGACTGAGGTCACCAAGGTGGTCAAAAAACTCCTTGGTGGCAGGGCCCCGGGAATGGATGAGATGCACCCGGAGTTCCTCAAGGCTCTGGATGTTGTAGGGCTGTCTTGGATGACACGCCTCTGCAACATCGCATGGACATCGGGGACAGTGCCTCTGGATTGGCAGACCACAGTGGTGGTCCCCCTCTTTAAAAAGGGGCACTGGAGGGTGTGTTCCAACTGCAGAGGGATCACACTACTCAGCCTCCCTGGAAAAGTCTCCAGAGAGGAGGACCCATCAGACTAGTCGAACCTCGGATTCAGGAGGAACAGTGTGGTTTTCGTCCTGGTTGCGGAACAGTGGACCAGCTCTTCACCCTTAGCAGAGTCCTGGAGGGTGCATGGGAGTTTGCCCAACCAGTCTACATGTGTTTTGTGGACTTGGAAAAGGCGTTCAACCGTGTCCCTCGGGGAATCCTGTGGGGGGTGCTCCGGGAGTATGGGGTACTGTACCCCCTGATAAGGGCTGTTCGGTTCCTGTACAACCGGTGTCAGAGCTTGGTCCGCATTGCAGGCAGTAAGTCGAGCCCGTTTCCAGTGAGAGTTGGACTCCGCCAGGGCTGCCCTTTGTCACCGATTCTGTTCATAACTTTTATGGACAGAATTTCTAGGCGCAGACAGGGTGTTGAGGGGGTCCGGTTTGGTGGACTCAGGATTGGGTCACTGCTTTTTGCAGATGATGTTGTCCTGTTTGCTTCATCAGGCCATGATCTTCAGCTCTCTCTGGATCGGTTTGCAGTTGTGTGTGAATCAGCTGGGATGGAAATCAGCACCTCCAGATCCGAGACCAGCCGGAAAAGGGTGGAGTGCCCTCTCAGGGTTGGAGGCGAGATCCTGCCCCAAGTGGAGGAGTTCAAGTATCTCGGGGTCTTATTCATGAGTGAGGGAAGAATGGAGGTTGAGATCGACAGGCGGATCGGTGCGGCATTCGCAGTGATGCGGGCTCTGCATCGGTCTGTCATGGTGATAAAGGAGCTGAGCCGTAAGGCAAAGCCGTCAATTTACCTGTCAATCTACGTTCCTACCCTCACCTATGGTCATGAGCTGTGGGTAGTGACCGAAAGAACGAGATCGCGAATACAAGCGGCCGAAATGAGTTTCCTCCGCAGGGTGTCTGGGCTTTCCCTTAAAGATAGGGTGAGAAGCTCAGTCATCCAGGAGGGGCTCAGAGTAGAGCCGCTGCTCCTCTGCATCGAGAGGAGTCAGATGAGGTGGCTCGGGCATCTGATCAGGATGCCTCCTGGACGCCTCCCTGGTGAGGTGTTCCGGGCACGTCAAACCAGGAGGAGGCCCCAGGGAAGACCCAGGACACGCTGGAGGGACTATGTCTCCCGGCTGGCCTGGGAACGCCTTAAGATTCCCCCGGAAGAGCTGGAAGAAGTGGCCGAGGAGAGGGAAGTCTGGGCATCTCTGCTTAAGCTGCTGACCCTGCGAACCGACCTCGGATAAGCGGAAGAGGATGGATGGATGGATGTTTATTATTGGAGGAAATAATGCTGGTTGCAACAATATTTTGTCATTATTTAAATTGGCTGGAATCACTATTAGTTTTACTGAATCAGCCCACAATCTAGACATTATCTTTGACTCCACAATGTCAAAACTGTCTCTTGTGATGTAAGATTTTGCATATAACTTGATAAATGTTTTGTAGGTCTTTATTTATAATTTAGGCAAAGCAATGTAATTTAGTGTTACTTTGGTGAGAGGGCAAATCTACTGCAATATGTCACACACTACTCGCATGAAGACTGACTTTCCATAATGGGATTCATCCTAATATTGTCTGAAATTCAAAACAAAATGAAACTCTCTTTGATGAAAAGTTGAAGAATGTTTTGAATTTTTCAGTCATTCATTATTGGTATGGTAGAATGTTGTCTAATTATTAAGCCTAATGTAAAATAGAAAAATATACAGTATGATTATTACCTGTTTCAGGTGACACACTCATGAGTGCACAACAGTGGATGCTGAGCCTTGAGAGGCAAGTGTGTGTGACGGGCGAAGTTCTGCCACATCAATGCGAGGGCAACTGCAGACGTCTTTTCAAGTCTCTACATTTTTAACTTTGCATACCAAGAAGAAGCCTCATTAACCCTTGAATTTCTACAAAGGTACAAGAAGAATATCATTTTCATGTCAATATTTTTGATCTTTTAAGAAGTGTCAAAACTATTCAGTCTTCTTCCCGTTTTGCTCTTTGTTTCTTTCGTTCATCATATTCTGTGTTGTTCTCATGGAACTACCTTTTCTTATTTAAAGACTTGTTCATAATGACATGTTGGGTTACATGAAATGTAATTGTTTGGAAAATCATTACGAAAATTGATTTCATAGTTTTGTGACTTTGGCATATAATTATCTTCTGGGAATCAATCCAGGAAAAAAGTGCCATGGGAAGCACGTCATCCAGGTATCTGGAAGAGACGACTGCAGCTCTTGATGCGTTTGTGGGCTGTCCTCTCAGGAAACGTCAAGATTTTGAGTGGAGTGCAGTCTAAGAATGGCGAGCTTTGTTTCAGTAGAGCAAAGACTAGCAAAAGCAAAAAAGACTCTTATTGTCAGCTCTCCAAGTTTAAATGAACACATTTCACTTAATGTGGTGTTGTCCAGGTGGAACTTCTAAGTTTACAGACTTGTCTGTCTGCAATGTATTCTTTCCCCTTCACGCTTGCTAACTTTTATTTTTTTTTTGCATTCATATTGTTTTCCAATTTTTTACAAAAGAAAGTGAAAAGATATAACTTCTGCCAAGTTTGATTTGTTGAAAACAGTGATGGGTACACATACACACACATTTCCAAAGCACTTATCCCCATTTCTCAGAGTCACAGTGATTTAGTAATCTGTGGCATCATAGGGTGCTGGGCAGGTGACTCCCTGGAAAAGGTGCCAACTTCATCACAGGACACACATAAACAGAGAGAACCCGGTGACACACACAACCAGTGTCGCCTCTGCGTGTCACCTAACATCCATGTCTTTGGATTATGGAAGAAAACTCATAGCAAGGACAAGGAGAACATGGAAACTCCAGCCAGAGCGCATTTTACCCATTAACTCTGGCACTGAGGAGCCTCAGCACTAAGCGATACACCACTGATTGACAACACTGCCAACCCAATAGGGACTTGCTGAACTAAAAACACCAGTAGTGATAATTATTCTGCTTCCATTACTTTCACACATAGAAAGTAAAAAAAGTGTTGCCTACTGTATATATCTTTATATTCTTAGTTGCTAAATAGGCATTATGGAATACTAAATTGGCATTTCATAGAATGTTTAAAAACTGCAAGAACTTTAAAAGTACAAAGGGGAAAAGGTGGCACACCATCTGCATAACAGGGCCTCAGCGCATGGCAAAGAGGACAAAAGCAACATGCAGGCACAAACCAGTGAAGTCACAGAGCAGTCTAAAAACATGTCAGGTTTTTCAGTGTTTTCCTTGTGAATGCAGTCAAAACCTTGTTATCCTCAGGTCTACTGAGTCACCTCTGAAGAAAGAAGATCTTGCTGTGTTCCGTGACATAACAGTGTCCTTGATGTTGAGGAAATCGTTATGTGTTATATTTATGCGGACATTGTATTCAAATGTTCCTACAGTTTTATTCCTGTTCCACTGATGTAAATCACTATAAAAGTGTATTGTTTTTGCACACTTGCCAGCACATTGTCGGGTCGGGGTTTGAAATGCGCCGGTGTTCTCGAACTGGTCTGACATTTCAGCATACCTATCAGAATGGCATACCGTGGGCTAATACGCATGCGCAGAACTCAACACGCTATTTGCGCATGCGCTAATCTTTGGTTCGTTCTTGTCTATCATTTCAGGATACCACCGACTAAAGGTAAGTAATTGCGCATTATTAGTACCATTTTTACTGTCCATTTGTTATATAGCTACAGTCTGAATGCAGTTCACTAATAAAAAACATAGTTGTACTGTTTGAAAGTGATGTTTTATTATAGTTTTCTGAAGTTGTTTCTTCCGAGTTCAGCAAGATACTTCATGCACGTTACGCGTCTGCTCCAAACAGAACCATTTAATGTTTTCTTATTTTTATTAAATCCAACACGTCAGGGAAGTTGTTGAGCATTATCAGCGCTATTGTTGCCATGCATCTTTTATATAACAACAGGTAGGTATGTTATTCTGATAAGGTATCTTGAACTGATAGATATAACCGTCAGTTTGCACTACCGATATGCTATTCTGACAAAGTATGCTGAAATGTCAGAACACCGGCAGACGCCGCTGAAGATGTTCGACTCCAAAGCCGACGGGATTTCAGGTCAGCCCGATTGCTTAATTTAGACATTTCGGACCAGCAGCAAGTTCGCGATCTCTCCAGGGCCTAACTGCATCTTTTAGTTTTAAAGTGCCGCACTTCGTGTTTTCAGTTTCGCTTTGTTTGACTTGATGCGCTCTTAATTATCCACGAGGTGCGCAGCTCGCCGTCTAACGTGGATCTTCGACACCTGTGAGTAGTCGCTACTTCGGTTAGTGAAGTATTTGGAAAGACTCGGAAGAGCATAAATATGAGGGTGAAGGCAGGGGGATCAGAACTGCTAATCATGCGGTGGTAAAACATCCCGAGACAAAGAGCGATGTGACGTACGCGACGTGACGCGGCCGAATTCAGCAGCGCGCTCCGTTACCTGCGCTCTTTGATGCCCAATTAACGGCATAAATGAGACACTTGAATGCGGTTGTCTTTTCTGTGTTTTAGGATGGCCGCATTACCCGGCGCTGCTTCTCCATCTCTTAATCTATTATGTTAGCCATACAAATAATGACGAGTTGAGCTGTTAAAGAGAACTTTTACAGGGAAATTCAACATCAGATGACACAAAATAGGGAGGCCAGTGAAGTGTAAGGCGAACTTTGGCGTCAAAAGTCCGACAAACGACAGCCTCCGCTTTAGTTTTGGGAGCGGACTTCATAGAACTGTGGAGAACTGGGAACGGACAGGCTTGAAATCGCACCCTTATGGATTCAAAATTGTTGGATATGTTGACAGGATGGATTTATGGACAATTTGTTTACTGGCGTGCCAGTCATGAAGGAGAACTTGTAAGGACAGACCGCAAGATTCTATGGAGGGAGTCCAAGCTTTCACTAAACAATCCTGTCTGTTGTTATTTGAGGGTGGACTGGCTTGACTAAAATGTGGGGTGCCTTTATGCTTATTGTTTAACATGGGCTTCCTGGGCCAGTAGCATGGGGACCTGGTCAGTTGGGAGCCCCCAAAAGCAGTTTTTGCCCCAAACCAGGGTCATCTTAATGCATAGGAATGCTGGGCAGTTGCCTGGGGGCCTCCTAGCACCATATTACTCTGTTTGTTGCGACTTGCTGAGTGGTTGTGTAGGTAGGGGGCCTGTAGTGCTGTTAAGACAGCCCTGCAGCAAACCTGGTGGGTTTCACAGAGTTATTTCCTAAAAATTCACCATTCAGTCAACTTAGGCACACATTCTTTTTACTCTTTTGCTCCTGATGGTTTGTGATGCTAGTGTGACACGTGTTGAGTATTTCTGGGTATAGTATTCTGGGATAGATCGTTATAGCAATGGCCAACAACCTTCACAAAACCACAAAACAAATATGTCATTGTGCCAAGGTGGTACATTTTAACTTTTTTCATGTTTCCTTATAATAGTTATTTGTAGATTCCTTTAAGTTCAAACGTGTGGGGTAATGACAATGAAAGAATACAATTAGTAGTCTGGCCTTAGTGACAGAAGCCTAAGAGATGAAGGGTTCATATTAGCCGGGATACCCAACTCTGGTCTTGGAGGGTCTCCGTGGCTGCAGGTTTTCATTCCAATCCTTTTCTTAATCGGTGATCTTTTGCTCCTAATTTAACTAATTTTTAATTTTATTTGACTTGCTGTTGAAGACTCGGACCCCTTGTTTGTTTTCCCTTAATTATTAGCCAAACAATAATGAGATACAAAATGACCCACGACATGACCAACATTGTTAATCATACAGTATCTGGAAATAAAGAAGGATGAGGGTCTCAGGAATACCGTTTGGCTCGGGCCCCAAAACATTGAATGGTGCTTTTTAGAAAAAAGAAAATCAACAATTTCTGAAGTGTATGAGAGAGCAACAAGCCATGAAATTAAAGAGCGGGTTTAGTTAACGAGAATCGGCGCCTAATTAAGCAACTGGTTGGAGTTTCAGACTCTGACTCAGTTGGTCTTCTGCTGGCTCACTGACTTCACGTTTCATTTCTGTTTGGTTGTCATTTTAAGGAAAGAAATGAAGCAGTTCAGAAGAATGATGAAGAAATTCAGGGAACACATGTTACAAAAAAAATTAAAATGTATTCAAATCAAGTTAATTAGCAGTAAAAATGGGTCACCAATTAAGGGTTAGAATTAAAAACTGCAGCCCCTGGGGGCCTCCAGAACCAGAGTTGGGGACCCCTGGATCATCGTGTACTGCTGTGCTATTGGGGTGTGTGTGTGTGTGTGTGTGTGTGTGTGTATATTATATATATATATATAAAATGAGGGGCCATTCAGGAAAAAAAAGATTGGTTCATAAATATATACATTGATTCAGATATATACATTGATTGAGATATATATATATATATATATATATAGATATATAGATATATAGATAGATAGAGATATATATATATATATATATATTGGTTTAATAGATTGGTTCAGATCTATATATATCATATATATGCTATGAGGGTCTTGGATAGCATAGAGAATTGGGCAAATTTGTGGCAGACTAAGTTTAATGTCAATAAATATAAAGTATTACACATAGGAAGTAAAAATGTTAGGTTTAAATACACAATGGGCGGTCGGAAAATCGATAGTACACCTTATGAGAAGGATTTAGGAGTCATAGTGGACTCTAAGCTATTGAATTCCCGACAGTGTTCAGAAGCCATTAAGTAGGCTAACAGAATGTTAGGTTATATAGCACAATGTGTGGAGTAAGAGTCCAAGGAGGTTATGCTCAACCTTTATAATGCACTGGTGAGGTCTCATCTTTAGTACTGTGTGCCGTTTTGGTCTCCAGGCTACAAAAAGGACTTAGCAGCGCTAGAAAAGGTCCAGAGAAGAGCGACTAGGCTGATTCCAGGGCTACAGGGGTTGAATTATGAGGAAAGATTAAAAGAGCTTAGCCTACACAGTTTAAGCAAAAGAAGATTAAGAGGTGACATGACTGAAGTGTTTAAAATTATGAAGGGAATTAGTACAGTGGATCGAGACTTGTATTTTAAAATGAGTTCATCAAGAACACGGGGACACAGTTGGAAACTTGTTAAGGGTAAATTTCGCACAAACATTAGGAAGTTTTTCTTTACACAAAGAATGATAGACACTTGGAATAAGCTACCAAGAAGTGTGGTAGACAGTAAGACGTGCAGGACTTTCAAAACTCGACTTGATGTTTTCTTGGAAGAAATAAGTGGATAGGACTGGTGAGCTTTGTTGGGCTGAATGGCCTGCTCTCGTCTAGAGTGTTCTAATGTAAATATACATTGGTTGAGATTTATGGGCAGGCACAACGCAGCCACCCATGTTTAGCATCTCCCTTTCGCGTTTTGTTTTATAAGCCCTCTTGATTGGGGATCCTTGATTTCAAAGCACTTTTTTTCCTTTCATTATTTAAAGACTCATATATATATATATATATGTCTGCCTGTCTGTGTCTGGGGCTTAGTCCACAACACATATATATATAGTCGATTAAAAAAATTTAAAAAATTAACTAATTAATTGCATAAATATATGTAATTAATCACAAGTAATCACATCTAACATTAAAACATGTAATTACAAAATTAATACATAAAGTAAATACACACCAAATAACAAAAGTAAAGTAGAATCAACACAAAGAAATTAAAAATAAAATAATGGCATGGTTTAAACTGAAACTTCTCCCTCTTCTTTTGGCTGCTCCCATTAAGGCTGTAACATAACAAAGTAGACACACACACACACACAGTATATATACCCAATATTTCTGTGCAGTTTGTGTTATTGCTCATTAATCTGTATTCAATAACCTATAATGCTGAAGTGAAAACATGTTTTCATAAAGGTTTGCAAAATTATCATAAATCCAAAACTACTATATATATATATATATATATATATATATATATATAGTTAGTAAATAAGGGTAAGTTAGCGTAAGAAAGGTTTAGCGCTTCAGTCAGAAGATCCCCTCTAACGCGTTGTCTACAGAAAGCAAATGACTGAACTCCAATGAAGAAATGATTTTGGCGCCCTCTTGTGGAGTCAACAATTGAATTGCAGAAGCTTCTGTTCAACGTAGAATCAGGGCTTGTGGTGATCCTGTGCCCTTTTTATTGTGCAAGGCGACAGAAGCGGAGTTGCAGTTAAGACAAGATTGATTCCAGGTTTCTTCTGGCTGTGGTTCTTTCATTCTAAATAGAGAAATGGAGACTGCGGGAATAAATGTTCCATCATGTTGCTTTTCCCTGACTTACCCTTAGTGCAGTAGATGGTCAGAGTAAATAAATTACCAATCCTATATTTATATAATCCATCTTCTTATCCTACTTATCCAGAGCAGAGTCCCAGAGAAGGTGAGTCTATCCCAGCAATCATCAGGCACAAGTCACGAACAGCACTGTACAGGGCATCAGCCCATCATAGGGTGAACAAAGACACTTCATGCATAAGGGGTAAATGTAAATGTCCACCAGTCCACCTAACCTGCATTGTCTTTAAACTATGAGAAGAAATCCAAAGCCGACACGGGGAGAGCCCAGAACATGAACCCTTGTCTTTGTACTGTGAGGCAGCAGTGCTACCATGGCACCACCATGCCACTCTTACTGGGAGCTCTTCAAAGTAGTGTCTTTTTCAGTTACTTGATAAAATCTCGCACAATAAAAAAATAACAGTAAAATAAATAAGCACCCCCATATCAATACAAATCATAATGTTGCAAAACAAAAACATGATATATTTATACAAAACATTAAATATAAGAAATAGATTCAACAAACTAAAAATAAACTTGAGTCATGGCAAGAACCCTGGTGGTACATAAGAATTAGTAATGAGCGGTGCAGACACACATGTTCGCGACATTAAACACTAAAGGGAGGCAGCGACTGAACGGTCTTTTTCATTTTTCTGCTCATTAAGGAGTTTCTTACAAGTAAATATTACACTCATGTGACCGCAGCTCTTTAGCATTTAGTGCAGTGAGTGTTTGAATAAAAATAAAGGAGCAAATAAAGACATGGCAAACAAAACTTAGCCATTTAAAGATTTGGCAAAAGTATAAACATTTCAGAACTTTGTAGAATTACACAATAAAAAGGAGAACATAATAAACATCCATCCATCATCCAACCCGCTATATCCTAACTACAGGGTCACGGGGGTCTGCTGGAGCCAATCCCTGCCAACACAGGGCGCAAGGCAGGAAACAAACCCCGGGCAGGGTGCCAGCCCACCACAGGGCGCGCACACACACAATTTAGAATCGCCAATCCACCTAACCTGCATGTCTTTGGACTGTGGGAGGAAACCCACGCAGACACGGGGAGAACATGCAAACTCCACGCAGGGAAATCCCAGGAAGAAAACCCGGGTCTCCTAACTGCGAGGCAGCAGCTCAACCACCCATAATTAACAATTTGAGCAAATACAAATGATGCACTGTTATTGTTAAAAACACCCGACAAGGTTGTTCACGTTGCTTTTCAAGTGTGTTCACCATAATGTGAATACTACCTACGTTCATCCCCATGCCTGTCTGTCTATTTGCATCAAAGTGTTTAAATTCACCACAGTTATTCTTCAACAAAATGTGTCAATACGATGAAGTGCTTGAATACACATGCCTGTACCACCCATAGCGGAGCACAGCCTGGTTGAAGCCCATTCTGAGAACCTCTCCGCTCCAATCGGTGTTCGCTTTCCATGGTCTGTCCAGACTCCCCCCCACACTCAGACTTTTGCTTTCCTGACCAGCACTTCCACAGCCTTTTTGGCCTTTCTGCGCCCCCTATGCTACTACGGGAATGTAGCCATGTTAACCGAATATGAAAGGCCTTATTCTTCAGCCTGAAGGTATCTCTCACCTCTGGTGTCCACCATTGGGTCCCACGACTGACACCTATGACCTTTAGGGTTCGTTTATACTTCACGCTCAGAACGCGACCTCTGAGCAGCTCCTCGGAAATTAACGCGACGCGTGCGCGAGTTGCAGTACCAGCACAAAGTCAGGGGCGCAGTGTGATAAAAGTCGGCACGTGACGTCACAGTCTGTTTACGATCTACATGTGACAGAAAGTCACCATGCAGATCCTACGAGAGTGACGCGCGCACTTCGATGTTTGATGAATGGCTCGATGTGGTGAAGCAAAATGCTGACATACAGATGCATTCGTGGTGCTTTTATATTCAAGCGTCACATGTTCCCGATCGTAATGACACGATACATTTTAAAAATCTTTTGTGACGTTTTTTTTTTTTCGCAACTTCACAGCAGCAACATAATTTATAGCGCTGAATTTGAGCCACAGAGAAAAAAACTGAAGGACATGGTGAAAACGTGTATTTTGTGATTAAAGTGGAAATTTCGGATTTAATCTCGAAATGTCCACTTTAACCTCGTAGTTTACTTTATTATTAAAGCAGACCGTCGTAAACGTCATCCCAGTTTTTCATCGCTACGAGCTTCTTAGACCGGACAGCAGCGGCAAGCAGCCATAGATCACCACACAGAACACATGACATGTATGATATTCCAACTCTCTGCACATTTACAATCTTTAGATGTATACTTGATATGACTTTCATGATGAGATGAATTAAAGTGTGTATGTTACATTTTACAGATAAGACGTTCATTTGGTTTAAATAATGAATACTGTTAATAATTACACACATGGGGGTGACATGGTGGCGGAGCGGTAACACTGCTGTCTCACAGGGAGTCACGTCACTGGTATTCCCTGCCTGGATTTTACATGTTTTCCTGCTTGTATTCCACACTGTGCTCCGGTTTCCTTCTAAAGACATGCAGATTTGGGGATTTGGTGCCGCTAAAATGACGCTAGTGTATGTGTGTGCTTGTATTCACCTTGCGATGAGCTCAGGCCTCGTCAACGGATTGTTTCTCACTCGTGCCCAATGCTTGCTGGAATGGACACATCCCTGGATTGATGGATTTAATCAATAAACATCCTTTTCAGAGACATTGCGCTAAGGTGTCATCAGAATTTAATAGGTGGTCTAGGCGATTCACAACACAGAGAAGCTGAACATGTTCTCACCGTGATAATATCTCGCACTGCCACCTGCTGGATTCCTTCAGATTTACGTAAAGTACGCACGCAAGTATGAACAGTCAAACGCTTGCGTAGCAGGAGCGTCCTCTGCAGCATGCGTCGCGTGAAGTATAAACCCGGCCTTAGGCTGCAGCTTTCAGCAGCCATTTCCAAAATAGAAGCTTTTAAAAAGGTTCGTTCAGTTTCTATGTCGCCAGGCTTTCTCTGGATGTGGCAAATAATGTTTCCTAGGTAGGAGTTGAAAGACTTCCTGACAGGGTCTTTCCACAGACCCCAATCTACCCTCGCTACTCGTTTGGGCACTCCAGTTCTCTCCAGGCACCTCACCCACCATCTGACCCAACTCCTATCTGTTTTGCAAACCCACATATCCAGAACCGGATCATTGGGAAGCTGGCGCCATCAATCAGTTTCTGCCATGCTACTTGCCGATGTGTGACACATTGCTCCATCTTGCTGGATGTAATCTTATTAGTGACCCAATAGGTTCGCACCAGGAAGACGCTCTGCTCAGGACTAAGCAGATTAGGAAATGACTAAATGATGAATTTCACGTTATGGACATCAGTGGTTAACCCCAACAGACAGACACACAGGGTAAAAGCAATGAGAAGTATTTTTCATTCTTTTCTTCTCCAAATAGTGTCTTCAAGCACCACAGCCACAATAAAGACAATTAAACAAACGCAATCCTCAGCATTAATAATTCACTCTCCTCCACCTCTGGCTCGCTTGCTGGGTTCCCAGCAGTCTTTTATATTGTCCTTGACCCGGAAGTGCTTCTCACCTTCCATCCATGTGACTTGCCAGCACTTCCAGGTCAGATGGAGAACTTGCTTTTTCTTCAGCCTGGAAGTACTTTGGGGCTTCCGTCCCCATGACTTTGGGGTACTTCCGGGCTACACAGACAGTAAAAACTCCCAGGACCCCCTGCAGCATCTCCTGGTGGCACCCATGGTACCCAGCAGGGCTGTGAAGCTGAACTCAAGAACCCATGGAGCCCTGCGGGAATATGGGGCATCTAGCATCTCCCCCCCCCCATTCTTCCATTCTTTGGGCGTCCTGGTCGTCCATCACAACGTATTCACAGGCTTGTCGAGACTCACAAAATCCAAACCAAATGAGAAGCATGGCTTGTTATTAGTTTAGGTAATGTTTGTTTAACTCGGGTATTCCATGACAGTCTACAAACAAAATTACATTTCGAAAGTGTACTAAAAAATATAAAGGAGAAGTTCCGTATTTTTGAAATTGAAGCCATTTCTTCACAATTATTGCATATAATTTTCCACATAAAATTGCACTCTAAAATGTTTTTTTTTTTTAAATAAATTTTAAAATCTTCTCACCTGTCTTTGCAGCTTACTATGGGGATGAAGGGACCACAGGTCCATTGGTGAATAAAAAACCTTGAAAACGTGAACTCTTTTAGGGCGGATGGCGACTTTTGTCGACACAAGGAGTTGAGAATGGATATCAGAGGCAGAGGGCGCCCCTCTTTGCTCGGAGGACTGTTAGACTCGTTGACTTGGCATTGAAACCCTGCGTGTGCATGAGTAGCATAGAGTAAGCAACGTCTAGAATGGCATCGACAAATGGGAGGAGAGAGTGAAGCAAATGCACAAAGCAAAATACTCTGTGTGTGTATTATTTATTTATTACGTATTATAGCTGAATTGGACTCTGACTTCTCCAACTCTGATTTTGATAGAAGTGATCTGGAGACTGAACGCGAAAGTCAGATACTTGCATCAGATGACCATAGTGCTGGACATGCTGATGCGCCTATGAAAACATTCGCCTTGAGAGGACTACACAGACATCGATATGTGGGAGACAAGCTGGCAACAGGACTTCACCAAACGAAACAATGGATTAGCAGGCACTCAACTACATAAAGCCGTTTTTTTAAAAAGTGCCTTTCAGCTTATGAGTGATGGGACAAACACGTATGTAATAAGTATGTGAATATGCCTACTGTAGGGGCTCCTGGAACCTATCAAAGAGTGACATTTGTCTTAAATAGGGATTTTATGTTGATTTATGCATGAAAACTTTGCTTTATGTACTTGAGTCTTT
Organism: Polypterus senegalus; assembly: GCF_016835505.1. Lineage (NCBI taxonomy): Eukaryota > Metazoa > Chordata > Cladistia > Polypteriformes > Polypteridae > Polypterus > Polypterus senegalus. The sequence continues at coordinate 103,781,343 of NC_053165.1, read as the reverse complement.
TGGAAAAATATTCAGCCCTGGGACAAAAGAAAGAAAAATAATTAGCCCTAAAAGAGTTAAGAAAAAATGCCTTCCCCCGTAATGAAAGGAAACTGGAAATAATTATATTTTATCACAGATTCTGTTTACCTTCAGGTATGAATGCATTTCCCGTTTGCTCACAGCCATCGCCTTTGGGTTTTTTTGTCCACACTAAGAAGCCCCAGAGGGCCGAACTACATGCTGCTTATGGTCCTCGTTCTGCTTCTGCAATTCTGGTTCTTCGTCACTTATGGTCTGCCATTGGCGCACTCCGATCCTTTGATTATTTTTTCTTAAACGTTGCCTACTTTTCCCGGTTACGTTCGGTGACTTCGTTTTAGGTTTGTAGCTTACTGATTGGCAGCAGAGTGAAAAGAACACAAAAGTTTCACTGTACTTTGTACAAATAACAAAACATCTGAAGTGAACTTTTACACTGCATTGTAATGCCCAGGAGGAGGAGAGGAGGGCTTGTGCCTCCTCCAAACCGCAAGGGGGCGTCCGTCCTGGTTATGTTGGGGGCCACGGGTACAGGCCTTGGAAGCCCAGCCCTGTAGGGACCCGTGGTCACCGCCAGGCGGCGCCCCGATGCCGGTTTATCCCGTGTGGTCTTTGGCCGGGGATGGAGCCCGGCCGGGACGCCTTCGAGGACCAGAGGAGGGCGTGTGCCTCCTCCAGACCGAGAGGGGGCGTCCGTCTTGGTTAGATAGGTGGCCTCGGGTAGGGGGCTTGGAAGCCCAGCCCTGTAGGGACCCGTGGCCACCGCCAGGCAGCGCCCCAGTGCCTATTGATCCCGGGAGCCCGGCACTTCCGCCACACCAGGAAGTGGCGGGGAAGACGAAAGGGGACACACGGACGGCTTCCAGGAGCGCAGCCGGCACTTCCGCCACACAGGGGTGTGGCCAACGTTAAGTGCCGGGGAGCAGCTGGAGCCCATCCGGGTTCCCATAAAGCCGCCCCTCCAGTCATTGGTGGAAGTCGGGAGGCAGAAGGACGGAGCTTGAGAGAGGACAGGAGGCGGCCAGGAACAAAGGCACTGAGACTGTGGGCCCTGGACTTTGGGGGATTCAGTGCCAGGGGCACTGGGGTTGTGTGAGTGCACGTGACTTTTATGTTGTAAATATTGTATATATTAAACGGTGTGTTGGGTGAAAAATATGATGTCCGTCTGTCTGTGCCGGGGCCAGCGTTCACAACGTGCTTGAAGAAAAAAAAAAAACCCAATACTTCGAAAATGAAAGCGGCAGAGTATGCGACAGAGCAGAATGAAGCAGCACAAACCAGTTATTGACTTTTGTAACGCATGACAAGTTGCTCTTGCTATGATAAAGAACTTATGACAAATTGTTTGAGTGAGCAAACTCAGGGACGCTCTCATACCAGTCAGTCAATCTGCACGTCAAACCAATGCAGACACTGAGGCAGGAACGACAGATCTGCGCTACCTGGACAGGCCGGTGGAGGCAGGAGGGATGCCAGCAGTGGGTAGACATAGCAGTTCAAGGGCACTTCAGACATGCAGCGAGTCTCGCGTGTGGACCTTGGCCTTATGTCAGCTCACAGAACTGGAATAAGAAGGGTGACCCGTGACCATCTGTCTGAAGTCCACCTCACCAGCAGTCGGTGTAAAGTGGCCAATTCTAGTCATCTGTCACTCACGCCCTCGGCTGTTACCGTATTGTCTCTCACCGAAGCGCACAGGCACATTATTACATGAAACAGCAGCAGCAGGGAATATCTTTGTGAATTAACAAAATAAGCTCCCAGATAGTTAAAGAATCAAGCAGTTGTAAGTCTGATTTTTTTTTTTTCCAGTTTTTGTCTAGTTGTCTACACGTTGAGCATCAGCACTCAATAATGTCAATACCAGGCACTCGGCGAGGACGTTCAGAGGGGAGTCCATGCCAGAGGAGAAGAGGACAAGAAGCCGAGTAAACTATACAGCTGGTCTCCTTTTACAAATGGCAGAATGTTGTGACAATGGTTTGTTTCTTGGTTGTTTTCTTCTTAAAAATAACAGAATACACTATTTGGCAATTGTTATGTAAACTCGAGGCCCAGATGAATACTTTATTACATTTTTGGCTTGCAAAATGAAGGTAATTGATGAAACTTTTGTAAATCTTTTCTTAATAATGGGACTCAAGTACCCTTCACTTCCAAAATAAAGACAAGAACAGGCTAGATTATTTTTTTTTAAATTCACTTAAGAATGCAATTTTATGTGACGTGACTGAAAATGGCAAACTTTATCCAAGCGTAAATCATGCAAACAACTGAGTCTTGTAAAGCAGAGACATCTGCCAACTGCAAAGAGGGAGCTCTGTGTGCTGCCACACGGCTCTCCGACAGTATTTGGAAGGTACTGCCGATATATTTCTCTACGCTGATGCACTGCTGGCTTTTAGTTTCGGAATTAATGAAAGATTTTCCAATAGATTACGTTCTAAATTTAACGGTTTGCCTGACTTTTCTACTGCCTTCCCTTGCAATGCATTGCGTAATCGTTTATGCGAAACCACTAACAAAACCAATCGGCCTACGTACTAGCGCCTAACTACAGTAAATAAATGCGTGGAAAATAATAATATTGAAATAAAAAATGACTGGTGTACAAAACAAGCAATTGAATGCACAGTGCCATCCATATGTGTCACATTAAATAAATGTAAGTAAAAAACGAGCTGGAACTGCAAATCATTCACAATGGACAGCGTATTTCAGGCTTCGAAACAGTAGAGGGCTTACGATGGAAAAACTATCCTTTCTTACCGCCTGTGATGTTTGTGCAGAAACGGATGTGCGGGGTTATGGGAGGAAAATGGAAGTATTTGTTGTTGGTGTGGATGTTAATAAAAAAAAGTTAAGCATGATATGTGTGTGAACCGCCATCTCTGATAAAACAGTAGAGCTCTTGGAGGGAACAGGCATATTTCCATCATCAAGGGCACTTCAGTGGCGTATTTACTCCACTGAACTACCTATTAAAACTCTCGCATACAAATATGGATGCCATCCAATTTTTGGACTTGCTTTTTCTAGTTCATGGTTACGAGTAGCCGAAGCATATGCTGGCAGCAATGGAGCCAGGGCAGCTGTTTTTTTTTTATCATGGGAAAGGCTTCTGGAGAGCTTTGCTTAAAACTACAGCCCCCTTTTATTGAACGCCCAGATTCTGCTCCTGTAGGTACAGTTATTTGTCAAGCTGTTGGTCCTGCTTTGCACCCAATCGACGCCAGCTGCCTTGCAACTTTGCCCACGATAAGTGGGTTAAAGAAATGGAGGGATGAATCTGTTCACCATATATATCATTTGTGTTATTTACTTATTAGACATATGCAGTAAATTTATGTTAACAGTTACAGTATATTTTTTTTGACAGAACTAAAGGTTGGGTTTCTGTTTGACCGATCATGTTATATTCATAATTTTTGAATTGGAATATTTTTAATTTCATAGGAAATAGACAGGCCTGCTAATTTGTCTGCAATATGAGTATTGTTCCACTCAGCGTCACCGTATGATTTGTTTACCATACAATTTAATTTTGTATAGTCCAAAATCACACAAGTGCCACAATGGGCTTTAACAGGCCCTGCCTCGTGACAGCCCCCTAGCCTTGACACTCCAAGAAGACAAGAAAAACTCCCAAAAAAACCCTAGTAGGAAAAAAAAATGCAAGAAACCTCGAGAAAGGCAGTTCAAAGAGAGACCCCCTTCCGTGCAGTGGGTGTCAAAAAGAAGGGGGTCAATACAATACAATACACAGAACAGAATACAAGTAATCCTCAATCTTATATATATATATATATATGTATAGAGTGGTAAACAGCCCGGACACAGACAGGTAGGCGTGATTTTATAGCACCACACACATTTATTTACAAAGGTGAATACGCACAACCCAGTGCCGCAGCACCAATCACCCCAAAGTCCAGGCCCTCAATGAAATGCCTCATCTCTCCACTGGTCCGCCTCCACTCCTCTCCTCCGAGCTCTGTCCTGTTCCACCCAACTCCAGCCATCAATTGGAGGGAGGCGGCCCCTTTTACACACCCCCATATGTGCTCCAGGTGCCTCCCGACAGTCTTTCACCGGCAATCCCCAGTGTGGCGGAAGTACCGGCTCTGCATCCGGAAGCACTCCAGGTGTCTCTGATCGGATTGTCCCCAGCACTTGCGGGTGTGGCGGGAGTGGTGAGGTCCAGGGCTCCGTAGGCATTGGGGTGCCTCCTGGCATTGACCACGGGCCCCTACAGGGCTGAGCTTCAAAGCTCTGTACCCATGGTCCCCAAAGCCACCAGGGCGGTCGTCTTGGGCGTCCCGGGTGGGTACCACCCTCAGCCCCATGCCACTCATATATACATACAGTGGTGTGAAAAACTATTTGCCCCCTTCCTGATTTCTTATTCTTTTGCATGTTTGTCACACAAAATGTTTCTGATCATCAAACACATTTAACCATTAGTCAAATATAACACAAGTAAACACAAAATGCAGTTTTTAAATGATGGTTTTATTATTTAGGGAGAAAAAATCCAAACCTACATGGCCCTGTGTGAAAAGTAATTGCCCCCTGAACCTAATAACTGGTTGGGCCACCCTTAGCAGCAATAACTGCAATCAAGCGTTTGCGATAACTTGCAATGAGTCTTTTACAGCGCTCTGGAGGAATTTTGGCCCACTCATCTTTGCAGAATTGTTGTAATTCAGCTTTATTCGAGGGTTTTCTAGCATGAACCGCCTTTTTAAGGTCATGCCATAGCATCTCAATTGGATTCAGGTCAGGACTTTGACTAGGCCACTCCAAAGTCTTCATTTTGTTTTTCTTCAGCCATTCAGAGGTGGATTTGCTGGTGTGTTTTGGGTCATTGTCCTGTTGCAGCACCCAAGATCGCTTCAGCTTAAGTTGACGAAAAGATGGCCGGACATTCTCCTTCAGGATTTTTTGGTAGACAGTAGAATTCATGGTTCCATCTATCACAGAAAGCCTTCCAGGTCCTGAAGCAGCAAAACAACCCCAGACCATCACACTACCACCACCATATTTTACTGTTGGTATGATGTTCTTTTCTGAAATGCTGTGTTCCTTTTACGCCAGATGTAACGGACATTTGCCTTCCAAAAGTTCAACTTTTGTCTCATCAGTCCACAAGGTATTTTCCCAAAAGTCTTGGCAATCATTGAGATGTTTCTTAGCAAAATTGAGACGAGCCCTAATGTTCTTTTGCTTAACAGTGGTTTGCGTCTTGGAAATCTGCCATGCAGGCCGTTTTGCCCAGTCTCTTTCTTATGGTGGAGTCGTGAACACTGACCTTAATTGAGGCAAGTGAGGCCTGCAGTTCTTTAGACGTTGTCCTGGGGTTTTTGTGACCTCTCGGATGAGTCGTCTCTGCGCTCTTGGGGTAATTTTGGTCGGCCGGCCACTCCTGGGAAGGTTCACCACTGTTCCATGTTTTTGCCATTTGTGGATAATGGCTCTCACTGTGGTTCGCTGGAGTCCCAAAGCTTTAGAAATGGCTTTATAACCTTTACCAGACTGATAGATCTCAATTACTTCTGTTCTCATTTGTTCCTGAATTTCTTTGGATCTTGGCATGATGTCTAGCTTTTGAGGTGCTTTTGGTCTACTTCTCTGTGTCAGGCAGCTCCTATTTAAGTGATTTCTTGATTGAAACAGGTGTGGCAGTAATCAGGCCTGGGGTGGCTACGGAAATTGAACTCAGATGTGATACACCACAGTTAGGTTATTTTTTAACAAGGGGCAATTACTTTTCACACAAGGCCATGTAGGTTTGGATTTTTTTCTCCTAAATAATAAAACTATCATTTAAAAACTGCATTTTGTGTTTACTTGTGTTATATTTGACTAATGGTTAAATGTGTTTGATGATCAGAAACATTTTGTGTGACAAACATGCAAAAGAATAAGAAATCAGGAAGGGGGTAAATAGTTTTTCACACCACTGTGTGTGTATATATATATATATATATATATATATATATATATATATATATATATATATATATATATATATATATATCTATATCTATATCTATATCTATATCTATATATATATATATATATATATATATATAAATAAGTGTGTGTGTGTGTGTCTGTTCAGCCTGGGAGAGGTGGAGTCAGGATTAGGGTAGGGGATAATAGCCCAAAGGCTATATCAAAAACGTATTGGTACACCTCACCCCATTCATAAATCTTTTATTTTGCAGTCCCCACCCATCCTACCAATTGTAAAATCATAATTTGATTAAAAAGTCTATAAATAAGTTCTAAAATATCCACCTAATAATTTCAAATCTGTCCAATAAATTACTAAAATCAATTATTTAAATTTTCTGTTTTTTAATAGAGGGTTAACAAATAAATAATTCCCCCCATTAATCAAAACTAAAATATTTAAAACCAGTAATAAATAAGGACATTTAAAAATATTTTTCGAAATAGATATAAAAAGAACAAAAACAACAGACTAAAAAAATCCCTAAAATTATAATACTATTTTTAATAAAACCCTAAACACTAAAAATAAATATTTGTCTTTATTACCCCTGAAGGCCATCATAGGTTCCCTGTATTAAAAATATAAATCAAAACACTTAAGACTACATACTGCCAGACAATAACTACAAAATATGACAAATACACAATAGACAAGAAACAAAACTCTAACATCAGGGACCTGAGTGATGAATCCATCTTTAACCTCAGGGCCCTGTTTAAAGGGGTTGAGAAAAGGGAAGAACTGGGATGACAATAAACAGACAAGAAACAAACCTTTAACAACAGGGACCCGAGTATATTTTTTTCTTTAACCTCACGGCCCTGTTTAAAGGGGTTAGGATAAGGGGTGGGACTAGGGTAGACCATAAACAACAGAAACATACACTTTAACATCAGGGACCTGGGTAACCGATCAGTTTTTAACCTCAGGGCCCTGTGAAAAGGGGTTAAGATAAGGAAAAGGAATGGGGAAGACAGTCCAACATTCAAAAAGGGTATGGGCTCTGCCTCCGAGGAAACAGACAACTAAACGTCTATGTGTGTGTGTGTGTGTGTGTGTGTGTGTGTGCGTCTGTCTGTCTGTCTGTCCCGGAAGTGCGAGGCTACTACTGCATGAAGCTCAAAAAGCCGGCAAGGCGGCCCCAAGTTAATGACTCTGAAGAAGAAAGCGTCTCTGTTGCCAAAGTAAAACTACCAGATAAGAGAGAATCTTTTACGCAAGCGAGACAAGCACATCAGCACAACAAAACCTAGGAGAGAGACACTTCTACATTTCAATTTTTTTTTTTCTGATGACTAGGGGGCTCCCGCCCCCTGTTCGCTCAACCCCGGGTTTGGTTAACCAGATATACAATTTTAAGAGATTGTTATTTTCATGGGAATTATTACATATGTATTATTTACACTTTTACTTTAAAACTTTAGTTAAAACAATATTTGGAATTAACTTTTCTTCACGATTGCATTGATTTTTGATTCCGTGTTGGACTTACATCGTGACAATGCAACGTATAACTGTCTGTGAGTGAATATCGTTTTTTACTTTCTGATAAATAAAACAAGTTTTTGAAATGTTTGTCGAATATTCGCTCTTCTTCGTTTAGTCATTGACGTGTCATCTAGAACGTATCAAATTATTGTTCTGATAAAATTTATAAGAGATGAGAGCGCAGGAAGTGTGTCTGACAAAAGCATTCACATGACTGAGGTTAGATGACTGTGGTCTTGTTTGAAAATGGTTGTAAGTAGGGAGTGACTTGAAAGAATCTCATGTTAAAAGTCTCAGTCTCACTGGACGTCATACCATGCCAATGTTTTTGGAATCATTTAATTCTCGTTGGCACCATGAATTAGATTAACTACAAGTCTCTGACTTAAAGTTTAAATCTGAACAATATATTCGATCTCTTTTTCGCTCATTCCATTATTTCACAGAGTAATAATTTCCATTTTTTTGCACTAATGCGATATTTACTATCCTTTTTTGAGACTTTCGAATTTTCGTATTTCCATTATCTCTAAACCTGCTCTGCATGTGTAACACACCAACATTTTTGAATTCTTTACAACTTTCGACTTTGTCATCTACTCTTTGTCCTTTATTTCCGGCCACGGGCGTGGACTTGTGTCGTTGGATGTATAAGTGACTATCCAAGAAAATCCCGTTTAGTGTCCTTCCAAGATTTTCTTTTCTTTATAAGAGAGAGATTTCAATAATTTCTAGGACCCTGGGCTTTTTACAGCACGGGCTTACACAGCTAGTACAATAGTGCAATAGGAATATTACAAGTACAGAGCAGAATTCAACAGTAGATGATATCACATAATAGGATTTGGATTTGTTCAGAGTCCTGGAGGTCTCCGGCCATCAAGCTGCGTCCGTCTATTGGCCATTCCACAGCTGAGTCAGCGCTGAGCCCTCATTGTTTCAAATTACATGTGTATTTTTATTCTTTGTACAGTATTAACATGGACTGGAGATGTTAGAAATGTAATAATAATGTAATAATAAATGTGAAAAAATGTTTAAAACACATTTATGACTCCTATAAAATTATGCAATAAGATTAAAAATCCAGTATGACATGGGAGGATGAAAGGTATGTGCTCTGTAATGGGGTCTGGAAGTCTCCGGAAAATAGAAGGATATAAGTTTAGCCAAGAAATGATGAATAACTACTGACATCTCTTGTGTTTTTTCAGTTCTCATGCGCTTATATTTAGTAAAAATGCTTAGAAATCTTCCTTCGCTGGAAAAATTCGAGCCCACCTCCTTTATGTCAGTGGGAACTTGAAATGGGAAAAAATCCAATTCTCACTTAGAGGATCTGTTCAAAACTTTTTTAAAACCTGTCAGGATCCAATCAATAACATTTTAGAATAAGCATTTAAACGGAGGAGAAGGACTTCTTTCTCTCTTTTCTATTCTTTAAATTTTTACTCGGGCTGTTGGCCTTCCTCTTGGGCTCAGGTTGAACAGAATTTAGTTTTGTTAAGTTTGACTTGTTTGTATGGAATGTTACTTGCTTTTAATAAATGCAATACAAATAATAAAAAAAAGAGAAATCTGTCATTGCCATTTTAAACCTTAAGCTGCTGGCAGGAAGATTAAGAACATTTCATAGTCTCAGTCTGTGGTCTCAGATTTCATTTCATATTGGCTAGGAGGATGAAATCTGAGCGGCCGACTGAAGAGTTGCACGTTGACCTTTTCTTCTTTGGAATATGTGGAGGGGAGTGGAGGGGGTGCCAAAAGCAGGAATCTTTATTTTATTTATAAGCACTCAACAGTGAAAGTTTCCTAATGATATTGGTGGTCAAGGGAGAAAATTCCTTGACATTCTAACACATCAATAGGGGAAAAATATAAAACTCTAATTACGGGGAGAAAACAGTAAGAAAATGACTGATTGATCGGAGTTGCTCGGAGCGAGGGGCTGCAGTAGGGTTGCAATGTACAGTTGGTTATGGAACCAAAGCAGCTCATAAGACCACTCACCCACACGAGTCTTAAATGATTTATTAAGTAACAAAGGTAGTGGTGAAGGGTAAGGTGAATGTTTAGGAACACGGCATCTTAAACAATCCAAAGTCTTCACTTTGGGTTGATTTCCTCCACTTCAAACTATTTTAAGCTTGAACAAGGAATGCCGATTTTCAAAGACATAGGGAGAGCTTTCCAGGTAAGCAGAGAATAAATGGCTGGTTAGTGATAAAGCCTAACTTTGTACATGTGTTAGGCTGCTCTGACACATTCTTATTCTTTTACAACATTAGAACAACCTAGACAAGAACAGTAGAACATTCATTAAAAAGTATATTTTAAATCTACTGTAAGTATGCATAGTTTTTTTTTTTTTTTTAATACATCTCTCTATTATAAAAAAAAAAATCCTGTGGGAGAGAATGACTAGGAGACGATACGTGATCTTCACGTTAAGATCACGGAGAGACGAAAGAGAATGGCCACGGAGCGTCTCGAGGTGATATAGAACATGAGATTCTTGCAAGACACACCCTACTTACAAGTAATATCAGAGCACGGCCAGCGAAACAAAGATCAGGAGTGTAAAGGCACGCAGCACACACAGATACAGGGGTCTCAATGCATATAAAGGACAATACGTTATAAATGAAATATCGACGACTAAAAGATCGCATTAGCGCAAACAAAATGAATCGAATCATCAGGACCAGGTGTAATTGAAAAAATAGCAGGACAAAGCGAAGTCAGAAATAAAAGACAAAGAGCAGAAAACAAAGTCTTTTCACATTCATATCATTCAATGCACAAAACGTAGATTTACACAATAATGGACCATACACTATGATAATCTGTGGTCCCGCAACAGTTAAAGCAACGATAAGTTTAATTTCAAAGAAAACACAATTCAGTCAGGTGTATATTGATGATCACAGAGAAGCGTTCACAACGCGAGCAGCAGTGACAAGAAACGGCAAAAAGGATAGCGGCTGTACAGGCTTTAAAATGATCGAAGGGCAGTGCGACAGCAGCTGCCCCCCATCCCTTCACAACGCGAGCAGCATTATACGTCCTGCAAGAAAGAGATTTAACCACACCAGGGGCCGGAAATAAAGGACAATTATTGTTTTTACAACGTCACGCGAGACAAGGCAGTGAGCCATCATTTAAAACAAGTCCACAGACATCTAACCTAGCAGTTGTTGGATTGCTTTTGCCAGACAAGCATCATTTGCTCCCAGCTCTTAAAACAACGACATGCGACAAGCAGAAGAGGCAGCTCGCCAGCAGCAGAAAGCCAGCAGATGATCCGACGGCATCTCCTTAGCGTGCATTCAGCCAGTTCACAACATGAGCAGCGTTATACGTCCTGCGAAAAAGAGATATAACCACGCACAGGGCCGAACATAAAGGACTATTGTTTTTACAAAAGTTTTTAAATTAAAAGTGAAAATAATGCATATGTAACAATTTCCATGAAAATAACAATCTCTTTAAATTGTATATCCGGTAAACCAAACATGGTGATGGGCAAGTGAAGCCCCGTAGTAAAGCAATATGATTTTAAATTATAATAAAGTATGCTTAAAATAGTCCCACTTCAGTACGTGTTCAAGTATATTTAACACAAAGGTACAATTTAAGTACATTTAGCACAAAACTAGTTGTTCCAATTTAACACATTTCAAATACCATGTACATATCATTAGTCCTGGCCCAAGTGTATTTTTCATACTTTAGCACACTAACATTTAGTTCAATTCAGTATACCTTTTTCACCTGGGTAAATGCATCATTCCAATAATATGTAAAAATAAAAAAAATTAAAAATCAAGCCTTAAAAGGGATTAAAACAAGACTACAAGAGGAAAATATATAACATGCTTTTCAAACCAAATTCTCAATTTAATCTCCTTTTACCTCAGATGTATCTCCTTTTTGTCTAAGCTATTTCTCCTGAGACATTTTCTGAGAAACATTGGAGACAAAGTTGATTCTTAAATGAAACATAAATGAGAATCTCTCTTAAGTCTCACGTGCCATCCAAGATCAGCCTTTGAGCAGTAAACTTTTCCTATGGGACTCTAGCGCCATATGTGCAAATCACTCAACTTGAAATCTTCTATCGAGCGCACTTATCTCGATTAAAACTATTCAGAATGTTTCCAGGGCAGATTCAACCTGTGAACGTTACAATATAGCTTAAACCTCATTAGGCCACATGTTTTAGGGGTGCACCAAATCAATCACATTTTAGACAAAAATCAGACAGCCTTGGTGTCCCAAAACCTCCTAATCCACTAACAGTTGTGTTTGGTGGCCTCCTAGATGGGCTTAAAATGGAGAAGGACAAACTGTAATTGTCTTTACTGCAGGGGTCTCCAACCTTTTTTCCTCCGAGAGCTACTTTTACAAAATGAAAATGGCCGAGAGCTCCTCATGTTTCTAATGTTTATTCTCATAGCTTATTTCAACCCAAACAAACTGAATAAGCTTGTTTTGCCTGAACATTTACATAATGTTGGTGTCCACAACTCACATTTTGCATTAAAACATCACAAAAAAATATTTAGTTCATCTGCAAGTGCATTTTGTATGTCTGTATGCATTTCCTGGTGTATCTCACACTATTGAATTAAATCAATGCTGTCAAAACAAAACAATGCAATTCCAAATACACAGATATTCCTTATTCATTTGTCATTTTGTTCCGTGTCACTGTGTCACTTTATTCACAGGTCCAGTTGCATGTGTGATGTGTTTTTTAGTTAGTCAGATGACTGGCACTGCATGGAGTCAACAAGTGAGGTGTATGGTGGAGTGGAGCCACTCAGGTTCACTCTTATGGAGTCATTTAAATGTTCGTCTGTCAGTCTTGTTCTGAACTTTGATTTCATGACATTCATGTCAGACTCACAGAGGTATGGAGACCCAAACAAAGCAGACATTTTCAGAGCTGCTTGATGAAGATTCTTATAGTTATCTGGCTCTACTAAGCTCCAGAAATGCTCAGAATGCCGTTAAAACTTTAACTGCACTTGAAGGTTTACTAATATATAATCTATAAAATCCAATCTTTGTATGTCTGTCCGCTTTTCACGAGAGAACTACTTAACGGATTTAGATCGTGTTTTTTTCTATAATTTGCTTAAACATTCCGGTTGATTTTTTTGACTTCTCTCCTTTCACTATGTATCATAGTTTGCTTGCAGTACCGATTTATTTACGCGAATCTGAGATGCACGCAACAGGCCGTAGGGAGGGGCCTTCCTCACTCACTCGCCAGCTTTGGAGCGTGTACCTTAGCGAACGAGAGAACAATTGAATTCAACTTTTGATATTTAAAATAAAGTGCTACAGTAATCCCTCCTCGATTGCGGGGGTTGCGTTCCAGAACCCCCCCGCGATAGGTGAAAATCTGCGAAGTAGAGACCATATGTTTGTATGGTTATTTTTATATATTTTAAGCTCTTAGAAACTCTCCCACACTGTTTATAAATATTCTCCGCACAGTTATACAGTAAACCCTCGTTTATAGTGGTTGATCCGCTCCAGACAGATAAATGAATTTCCAAGAAGTAGGATTCTTTATTTATAAATCTATTTTCGCAGTTAGAGCATAGAAAACCTGTTTATGACCTTCTAAATACGTTTTTTTAACATTATTAGATCCCTCTAGACATGAAATAACACCCTTTAGTCAAAAGTTTCAACTGTGCTCCATGACAAGACAGAGATGACAGTTCTTTCTCACAATTAAAAGAATGCAAACATCTTCCTCTTCAAAGGAGTGCCGTCAGGAGCAGAGAATGTCAGATAGTGAGAGTAAAGTAAACAATCAAAAATCAATAGGGCTGTTGCGCTTTTAAGTATGCAAGCACTGTGATAAAGCTGCCGCAGTGAAGGGAGCAATGTGAAGGTAGTCTTTCAGCATTTTTTAGAGGAGCGTCCGTATCTTCTAAGCAAACAGCCTCTGTGCAGACAGCCCCTCTGCTCACACCCCCTCCGTCAGGAGCAGAGAATGGGGCCAATCATACACCTCCCTGATGGTATTGCATGATGGATAAGTATCTGCCTGTATTTCTCAGGGAGAGTGAGAGACACAGAGAAAAGCAAACAATGAAAAATCAATACGGGCTGTTAGAGCTTTTAAGTGTGTGAAGCACCGCGCGGGAAGCATATTGTATATCATTGAGGAGTTTTATTTAATACGTAATACGTGCTCTGATTGGGTAGCTTCTCAGCCATGCGCCAATAGCATCCCTTGTATGAAATCAATTGGGCAAACAAACTGAGGAAGCATGTAACATAAATTAAAAGACCCATTGTCCGCAGAAATCCGCAAACCAGCGAAAAATCCAGGGCTGTGGAGTCGGTAGATAAATGCTCCGAATCCTCAGTTTCTAAATCTTCCGACTCCGCCTCCTCTGTATGTATATACTATGCTAATGTATTTTCTACATCCGTTGAAGGAAAGGAAGGCAACATACATGTAATTTCACCACAGAACTACTGGCTAGGAAGCCAACACTCTACTATAATGCCAGATTAAAGACAAACACAATTGATTGGCGGCCGCAGATTGCGGGTGTCCACATGGACGGGCAGATCCAGCTTGCCGAAAATCTCGACCACCGCCCCCATCCAAAGTAATGTGATGCCTCTGTCTGCTGAAGTGGCTGTCTCCTCTGTCAGCCAGCCGGAAGTCTAGTGCATTGTGTCACTCACCGGCCAGCTGATCAGCAGAACAAGCCTCTGCTGGAGACAGGTAGGGAGATCTGAGAACACACCAGATGATTTTTCAGGCGTTTGACGCGTGATGACTCGTTGAACGGCCGAAAAATCGGCAGTGCATCTGTAAATGTATGGGGGGCTTTAGGCTAGGTTCACAGTTCCCTGTAACAGTGGAACACGACACAATGGAAAGCGGTGCTGCACCTTACCTGTGCATTACATCCCATATAGTGTTGCATACAGTCAATGAAAAGCATGCTTCATGGTTACTTGACATGTTCGTTTTTGTGGTAACATTATGCACTGCATGCATTGGGCTTTATTCTTACAGCAGAGAAGTAGTTCATTATGACTGTTTGTGAATTGGGACATTTCAACTTACTTTTTTAATTCCCATTTAAATTTAGTAGGAGTCGGAGTCGGTTAACTTTTTGCCGACTCCGACTCCAGGTACCCAAAATTGTCTCCGACTCAGACTCCTCGACTCCGACTCCACAGCCCTGGAAAAATACCGTGATATATATTTAGATATGCTTACATTTAAAATCCGCGAAAGTCGAATCGCGATATAGCGAGGGATCACTGTACTTAGGTCTTGAGTTTGAGTCCGGATATTCTCTTAAGTGTATGCCATATTGAAAAGATAGATTGCAATTCAGATTGTGGATTGTGATTTTGTGTTAAAAGAATCATATGATTTTTTGGAAAGATTGTCCATCCCTAATTTGTTTTTTAAATTTATGTAGGATTCATTAACCCTTTGGCGAGCTATGTGTTGGCGACCCCTGCTTTACTACACTATTGGCACGTAGACTTATCTTACTCAACTGGAAGAATCCTAACTCACCACCTTCAAGTCAGTGAGTAACTGTCAATACTATCTGAAATTGGAAAAAAATCACATTGTCACTTTGAGGATTGGTTCAAAACATTTTTAAAATATGGCAGGATCTAATCAATAACATTGTAGAATAATCTTCTAAATCAGGTAAAAGTATACTCTTCCTTCTTTGCTGCTTCAGTGATTTCCTTTGTTAGCTATCTTAGCCTCTATTTCTTTTCTTCTGGGTGGGGGTTGAATTTTGGTTTTGTTAAGTTTGTTTTGATTGTATGGATTTTTTATTTGCTTTTAATTGAAATCAATAAAAATACAAAAGCACCCCTTCTCAACCAAGTGTGGTATGGCATGTTTTAGAGGAGCCCTGGGGATGATCCACAGATACACATGCTTGACACGCCAAAAACCCTCCTTAGCTTGGGGGTAAGCGGACCAAGCTGTAAGATCGTAGAGAGTCCCACAGAAATGGAGGACCTTGAATTTGTAGGTGTGGAGGCTTAAACCCCGGAAAAGTAATCCACTGGTTGGAGTCCATCTGGGAGCACAACTACTGGAGGAGGGCACGGTGAGTGACCAGGGTGTCCTCCCACCTGAGGAGGCAATACCGCAGATGTGTAATGTCCCACTTTATATCCAGTGCTTCCTGCTCTATTGCTTTGTACCTCATCTACCAGTTCAGCAGTTTCTGGCTGAGGTACTTAGTGATGTGTTTAGCTCTGTCGACAACCGGGCTCAGAACAACACGAGACCGCTGTCCAAGGCATCAATCTGGAGAAAGAAAACTAATGAGAAGTTAGGGGTTATCAACACTGGAGCTGACATGAGAGCTGTCTTTAAGTCATAAAATTCAGACTCTGTCTGAGGAGTCCATACCATATATTGGGTGCCTTCTCTTTTTGTCAATTTCATTAAAGACGCTACCCACTGGGAGAAATGGGGTACCCTGCCAATAAAAAATACATACACCTGCCTTGTTGTTTGCAACCAGGGCAATCGACCCATCACACTGCTGGAGTATTTAGCCTTGAAATAACACTTTTTGGTATTAATCTAGAGACCAACATTGCAGAGTTCAATATGTGCTTCAAATGATCCTCCCATGTGCTAGAGACACATTGTCTAGAAAGGTATTATGGGTCCGGAACATTGTCCACAAGATGCTGGAAGGTTCCTGGAGCTTTATGCAGACTAAAAGGAAGAACACAATATTGCCAGTGGCTACTAGGGGTGCTAAATCCAGTCTCTTCCTTTGCTGCATCCATCAGGATATCTTGCCAGTAACCTTTGGTCAGGCACAGGAACTGGAAAGTCCCAGGTGCTACAGGAGGTTGTCCACCCTTGGCATGGGGTAGGTGTCAAAATGGGAGACCTGGTTGAGCCAGCCAAAGTCATTACAAACACCACAGCTTCTGTCTGGTTTGGGGACCAGTACAATTGGACTGGACTATGGGCTGCAACTGGCCTCATTGACACTTTGATCCAATATGCGCTGGATCTCTAGTTCCACCTCAGATTGGGAGGAGGTACCATTGTTCTTGGATCATGACCTTGTCACAATGTCATGTCATTTAACTGTTCAGCGTTGAGGTGCCAAGTCTTTAACAGGTTCATGTGGTAAACACATTCTTGCAGATGGCGGTTTGGTTGGTACACCAAGTAATCATCCAGTCTCTTTCTCTCTTGTATTTCTAAAGCCCCCAGCCAGTGGGCCAGAACTTGGAATAGATGTGAATTAGTACCATAACCTGATCACCTGGACAAAACTTACAAAGGCAGAGCTGCATCTGTGTGCGCTGAACACATTCAAGGTGTTCTTTTTACAAGGGGTCAAAGCCATGAGAAACAGTCGCATAAGTTCATGACATACTCAATAATATTGCTGGAGGAAGGCATTGCTACCTCCTTCTAAACCCTCCTGAATTAGGCCAAGCAGACTCCATGGCAGTCTCCTGTATAAAAGCTTGAATGGAGAGAAATCCACAGCAATGCTTCCCGTAAAGCAAAGAGGACAAAGGGAGGCAGATGGTCCCAGTCTCTCCTGTCTGTGTGTATCATCTTTGTCAGCATCTGGCACAATCACTCATCTAAGCCATCTGTTTCTGGATGGTAGACAGATGTCTGGAGATGGATGATATGTAACAGCCTGGCGATTTACAAGAAGGTATTTGAGGTGAAGGGAGTCCCCTGGTCAGAGAGGACTTCATAGGGGATGCTGAAACAACAACAACAACAACATTTATTTATATAGCACATTTTCATACAAACAGTAGCTCAAAGTGCTTTACATATTAAAGAATAGAAAAATGAAAGACATAATTATAAAAAATAAATCAACATTAACATCGAATAAGAGTAAGGTTCAATGGCCAGGGGGGACAGAAAAAACAAAAAAAACTCCAGACGGCTGGAGAAAAAATAAAATCTGTAGGGATTCCAGACCATGATACCGCTCAGTCCCCTCTGGGCATAACGTGAAAAGACCCCTACTAGTTCCAGGGCAACAGGTTTTTGTGTTAGCCACCCGTAGAGGTATACCTTCCAGATACCAGGTGGTGTAGTCCACAAAGAAAAGAATATATTTATGACCCATTGATAACAGTTCAAGCAGGATGACAATGTCAGCCATTACATGATCGAAAGGTATGTCAATAATCAGCTCAGGGATTTGAGATGATTGATACTCTGGGCAGGACCTATAAAAGCTGCACGCAACTTTGTGTACTCCTGGCCAACAGAAGCACACTGTGATGTGCTTGAGGGTTTTTTTTTTTTATGCTCCCAGGTGCACTCCTAATAGGTGTCAGTAGGCCAAGTCGATTATCTGGCATTGGTATGGCTGCGGAATGAGGAGTTGGCTCAACCTGTGTCTCAGCCACCCGCTATAGCAGATCATTCTGTAAGAGAAACTCGGGACCAGCTGTTATGGACTTTCTGGTCAGTTTAACATTGACTGTGAGAACTGCATTCCTTGCAAACTTCAAGGAATCATCATTCCACACAAACTTCAAGGAATCATCATTCCACTGCTCAGGCTTACTTTGAGCCCATTCTTGTCCCATTATAAGTGTATAGGACGGGATTGGCAGCAAAAATACACATAACCAGCATAACTGTCCCTTGTATGCTATGGGGTAGGTCTGGACCTCGCCAAGGTCCTGACGAGACATATTGGCATGAAACAATGGTAATGTTTCTACTAGAGTCACATAAAGTGTACACAGAGTGCCCATTCAGTCCTGCAATGCCTGAAAAAGGGAGAGATAGAAGGATAAACACAGCTGCACAACAGCACCTTTCTCCTTTGGTCCAACCACACTCGATCACACCATCTAGCCAAGCACAGTGGGCAACACGTTGCCACAGCATTAGCACCAGACCTGGAGCGGGAAGCAGTCCCACTTTCGGGCCGGGAGTTGACCTTCTCTGGGACTGGCATCTGTCCCACAGTACCACTGTAGGTGGTAGGCCAAACCCCTCTTCCACTCATGGGGTTGCTTGAACTGGCTAGCTGAACGATGCCATATGGTGATCTCTTCCAAGGCAACCATTGTCAGACCATGGCTGCCTTATTATGGGGCGTACCTTGTGGTCTGGTAGGATGTGTTCCCCGGGACTGATCAAAAAGCATGAACCCTTGCTGGAAACTTTGTGTCAAAGTGCCATTCACGGCATCTTCATGCCTGACTGGAGGTGGCGAGACCATAGTGGGCCAAAATCTCATGCTCAAGTGTGTTGTAATCCACTGCTGCTTTCTCCTCCAAATCATAGCAGGCCCTCTGAGCCTTGTCAGACAGAAAGGGAATGAGGAGATGAGCCTATTCATGACATGGACACTGCCTGGTGGCGTTATGCTTGAAAATGCACTGCCTTGTGGGTCTGCATCCATCGGCTCCGCTTGTTGCACCTGCAGCTTGTTTATCTGGTCTACAAGTTGCAGTGCTACTTCCATTAGGTTTACTTGGTCAGCAATCCTACCGACTATGCCAATTGTGTATGAGTGATGAAATGCAAGTCTCAAACAAACACATTTTTGGGGCACCAACTCAGTCATCCCAGTTAACTTCTTGCAAATATAATGAAAATACAAGCACTCACTGGCACAAAGAAAACAACATTGCACCAGTCAGGCTTAGTACAAGTTCAGGTCGGGTTACAGGATTTCTGTCAGTGTCATGCTCTGCTCACAGTGCCATACCTACTTCTGCCGACCTTGCACTATATGGCATAAAAACTGGAAGGGGCAGAGTCGGGTGCATTCAGGGAGCATCTTCTTGGTGTTGCTGGAGGAAGAGATGAGTGTATGGTTAGCAGCAGCACCCCCTCTTGACTCGGGGTGGTACCACATACCTTAGAGGAGCCATGAGGATGACCCACAGATATGCACACGTGATAATATTTATTTATTTAAAGAGCTTTTCTAAAAATTCAAAATTTCCCTAAGAGACAAAGTTCTTTCTGTCTATAAATGTATTCACACAAAGAACTATAGACACGTGGAATAAGCTAATAAGTGGTGTAGTAGAGAGCAGGTGATTGGCAACATTCAAAACTCAACTTCTTGTTATTTTGGAGAAATTAGTTGTAAAGGATTGGTGAAATTTGTTGGGTTGAATGACCTGTTCTTGTCAAATATTTTCCTATTGTTCAAATTTTCTAAGGCCCTCTGCATTTTCAAGTGGAACAGAACTTTGGTTTACATTTGAAATGGTTCAATAAATAATGCCACTCTTAACTTTGGTGGCTGGCCTTGTTCTTTTTAACATTGGGAGCACAAGGATATCAGTAAACTCTGTGACTTGTTTAATGATGTTGGATTCCAAATATTCTGGTCTCATTTTTGGTTCACTATTTACATCCCTTTTCCTCTTCTCTACAACTGCAGTCAACGCTCAAGAGACACAGCATCTACCTTCCTTTGTGCCACTGCATGCTCCTCCACTCCATTTTTTTCATTCCTACTCATCTATGAGTTTGAGAGCACGTGCTGATTTCAGCACACTGCCCCCCCTAACATGACAAACCACCTGGATTGGGACCCAAGTGCAGCCATGCAACGGGTGACACCTCCGCACCACACTGGAGCAGTTTGAGGTTTTGCACAGGGGCTGGAATGCCAATCCTGCCACCAACCCCCAAGTCTTGCTTGCATGTTGGAGGACTGGCTTACAGGGCTGGGTGCAGGTTAACATCACACCCAGGATGGAGCAATTGCAGAATAAATGCCTTGTTTAAGGTAGACAGTAAAGAGTCACTTCTGCTATTTATGGGATTCAAACCAGCAACCTTCCAATTGCCGGCCCAGATCCTTAACCTCAGAGCCGCCACTACTTATCTATGCAGAAGCATTTTTCCATCCTGGACTCCAGAGGTTCTCAACAGGGAGCCCAATACCAGACGTCAGTAAACTTTCAGGGGGCTGCAAGATGAAAGAATGATTATAAAATAGCTGCAAGACACTGATATCACTAAAAATTATGCTACAGCAGGGCTGTCAAGCTTATTTTTGTAAAGTGGAGGCTATTCACAACACTGTACCATCTCGGGTCACAGACAGAGAGCACTAATGGGAGATACCTCCCAAGTAAATTAGGGCAACATGGAAAAGACTGACACTGAGGGGGTAAAAAAGGGGTAAAGGGAGGGCTGGGCCAGAGGGATACTGTTCTTTTGTAACAGTGGCAGGTGCAATGGAGAATACGTCAGCTGGATTGAAACAGTATTCATCTGCAATGAAAAGAACCATGAGATTGTACAAACCAGAGATTTTAAAAGTGGAGAGAGAACAGAGGAGGTGAAGATGTGACCTGGGGCTGGACACTAGACACAAGACCATAAGTAGAGAAGCGAGCTATAAAATAAGTAAAACGTTATGCACGGTAATTCAGTAGCTAGGATGTCTCAAAGGCCAAAAGGGTAAGGAGTTATAGTTGTATGTAAATAGTTCTCAATTCAGTTCCTTTTATATTACCGTATACACTGATCTTTCTTCGTCCTTTTCACCTTTTCCCCCTTCAATGTGGGGTCGATGTGTAGTATCAACATTCTCCGAACAGCCCGTTAATGAATCTCCTCCCCAGACAGACCCTTTTCCTTCAGATCTTCTTTTACTTTACCCATTACCTCCGGTTTGGCCTCCCTCACTTTCTCTTCCTCGGTACTCACATTCCCATCACTCCTTTGCCCCACATATTCCTCATCTCTCCTCATCACAGGTCCACACCACTTCAGTCTACTTTCGTAGCTATCTCTCCCAGTTGTTGTTGTTCCACCGATTGTCTCATTTCTTATTCTGTCCTTTTTTTGTAACTCCATACATCCGTCTCAACATTCTCATTTCTGCCACATCTAAACTTCTCTTGCACTCACATTACTGCCCTTGTCCCTGCTCTACACGATTTGCCGGTCTTATGACAATTAACCTTCACCTTAATTCTTCCATCACGCAATACTCCTGATAACGTCGCCCAATTGTTCCATCCTCACTGCACTCTATAGGTTATCTCTGCAACTCATTTTCAATCTTTGGCCACCACTGATCCTAAATATTTAATTGTATCCACTGTAGCGGATGGCCGGGACGCCTCTTCTTTATATGGTCCTTGGGAACAAGCATGGACCCAACGCTAGATGACAGAAACCCCAAACCCCCGGTGTGGCCCGGTGCCTCGGATTCCCGCAGTGCTCCATGGGTGCCACCAGGGGGTGCTGCAGTGGTTCCTGAGCCCATGTGAGCGGTTCTTCCACCACACCCGGAATTGCAGCTGGAAATGGGTCATCGAACACCAGGAGCTTTTCCAGGGTGGGCTATAAAAGGAGCCAGCAGCCACCACTCCGGGAGGAGGGAGGATGGAGACAAAGCTTGCCGGAGTGGAGTGGTGGAGAAAAAGTGAGAGAAGAATTAGAATTCTGTGGTGCTGTGCTTGTGGGACTGTGTTATGCCTGTGGGGAACGGAGAAGGCGTTAAAGAAAATAAAAACATTTATTTGTTTTACCAGTGTGCCTCCTGCGTCTGGTTGAGTGTTGATATAGTGCCTTTTGTCAAACCACTGTTTTTAATAGCTTTCCCTACAGGCTAACTTCTGAATCCTGATCATCAGTAAACCTCATATATTCTATTTTCTTTTTCCTATTTATCTTCAACCCTCTGCCATTCCAAGCCCTTCTCCATCCTTCCAAATTCCTCTTTTCTGGTGCTGCATAACACAATGTCATCGGAAAGAAAACCTGCCTCAGAGGGATGCATCTTTTATCCCATAACCATACTCTGATCTTTATGCAATTGTTAAACATACAGATTTCTGCAATAACTTCCTCATTCTGCTGTGCCTTCTTACCAAAATGAGTCGCTACAACATGAGAAAACTGACAGTCATTATGGGTTGCATTTAACAAGGACCCCCTTTAATGCTCATTTCCCATATACCCCTGTTAGAGTATTAATCTGTAGTTAGGACGAGTATGGGTGGCTCACAATGACCCATCAAGAAAAAGTGAAAAGAAGGCTGCTTGAAGACCTCCACTGCGATGACGGGGACGGTCTCATGAAGGGGATGGTGGGGCGACTTCACACAGACACACACTGCTGCAGCACTCGCTTTACAAACCTGCACACTTGTGAAGGCTGCCTGGCCGTCCTTCCACTTGTTTTCTTCCGACTTGCTTTTTACACGTAGACAGAAAATGCCTTTACATTGGCATGTTGCTTTAAGTGTGGCTGTCACAAAACAAAGAAGATGCTTTAATTAAGATATGAAAAAATGTCTGCAGCAATTAATTACATTTATACTCAGAAATACTGAATCATTTTATGCTATTTTTAAAAATGAATAGTTAAGATTAGTGATAAGTGAGCAGCTTTGGTTGTTATTGGAAATACATGCAGTGACAAACTCTGCATTTTGGTAACAACTGGTTATTATTTATTCTCAAGAATACTTTAAAGAAATACCTGGTCTGCTGGGTTATATACAGTGTCGTCCCATCGGTGTACCGGAGATCATTTGTCCACATGCATCAACACCATCCTCCCGTCTTCACCTCTGGAGCCATGTTCTTTCTCCTATGTTGTATTTTCTTTACATTAATAACCAACTCTTACTTCTGATGTTACCTTTCTAGATTTATTTTTTTCAGCCTGTTACCTCACACCAGCTGAAGATTTTCTTTCTTAGTATTTTTATTGTAAAACCTCTCCTTCTCTCTGGAAAACTGTGCAACCTCTCCCAGGGGGACTGGGAATTTGCTGCCTAAAATCTGATTTACCTTGAGCTACCCTTGTCACTGATCAATAGGCATCCGGCAAACCTGTCATGAGATCAAATAAATCCATGCCGCTCTTCAAATTCTTGGAGGGTCCCCCCCCACGATGCAGTTCTCCTTTGCTTCGCTTATGCTGCATGCGGCAGCCCCTGTGGCGTTTGCCTTCCTCTGCTGAGGCAGGCGTCTCTTCTTTCTCGTGATCTCTTACTCATTCCTATACAGTTACATTACCCTCAGGATAGGAATCGCGTATCTGTGTTTCTGTATTCCCTTCCCCTTGGGCCAATAGGGTATGTTTTGATAAAAGTTTAAAAAAAAAAGTTAATTACAAAATTAAAATAGTAGTCTGCCTTGGTATTATAGATAAGACAGTTCAATGAATCTGCAAAGTGGGGATTTATATGCAGCAGCTAAGAATAACATGAGAAAAATGGAAAAAGCGGACTTACACCACACTGATTTATTAGATTCTTGAATACCAAAGCTTACAATTTTCAAGCTAATTTATTTAACCCCAAGGCGCCTCCATCATCCGTGGAAAGAGAAGAGCTGCTGCTGCTGTAACTTTATACATGAAAACTGTGAATAGCGTTGAAAGAATTGCCTCATATATGAAGAATGAGATGAATAAAAAACCAAAATGTAAAAATGTGGAAGCCAAAAAATAGGAGTCATTGCATGAAGTGCAAATTCTAATACGTTAGGGTGAGTTTCTAATGACCTTTCGATACTCTGGTAGGTTTTGTCAGCATCCACATAATTTGAAGTTACGATGCATATTTTAGGTGTGAACAAATATGAGGGGGGGCTTCAGTTGGCAGCGTTACATCCTCGCAGTTTTATTATGTGCCCATCGTTATGTTAGCACACTAGAAAAATGTACACTAGATTTACAGTTTAAAAATATATACTCAGCAAAAAAAGAAACGTCCTCTGACTTTCAACTGTTTTTACTTTCAGTAAACTTAATGTGTAAATATTTGTATGAACACTAAAAGAGTCAACACCATAAGACATAAACTAAAAATGTTTCACAATGTGTCCCTGAATGAAGGGAGGCTCAAAATCAAAAGTACCAGTCAGTATCTGGTGTGGCCACCAGCTGCTTGAAGTACTGCAGTGCATCTCCTCCTCATGGACTGGACCAGATTTGTCAGTTCTTGCTGTGAGATGTTACCCCACTCTTCCACCAAGGCACCTGCAAGTTCCTGGACATTTCTGGGGGGAATGGCCCTAGCCCTCACCCTGCGATCCAACAGGTCCCAGACGTGCTCATTTCCTTCGACGATAAACACGAATCCATCCATCACCCCTGGTGAGACAAAACCGTGACTCATCAGTGAAGAGCACTTCTTGCCACTCCTGTCTGGTCCAGTGAAGGTGGGTTTGTGCCCATAGGCGGCGTTGTTGCTGGTGATGTCAGGGAAGGACCTGCCTTACAACAGGCCTACAAGCCCTCAGTCCAGCCTCTCTCAGCCTATTGCGGACAGTCTGAGCACTGATGGAGGGATTGTGTGTTCCTGGTGTGACTCGGCAGTTGTTGTGGCCATCCTGTACCTGTCACGCAGGTGTGATATTCGGATGTACCGATCCTGTGCAGGTGTTGTTACACGTGGTCTTCCACTGCGAGGATGATCAGCTGTCCTTCCTGTCTCCCTGTAGTGCTGTCTTAGGCGTCTCACAGTGCGGACATGGCAATTTATTGCCCTAGCCACATCAGCAGTCCTCATGCCTCCCTGCAGCATGCCTAATGCACGTTCACGCAGATGAGCAGGGACCCTGGGCATCTTTCTTTGGGTGTTTTTCACAGTCGGTAGACAAGTCTCTTTAGTGTCCTGCGTTTTTACAACTGTGACCTTAAATGCCTACTTTCTGTAAGCTGTTAAGGTCTTAACGACCATTCCACAGGTGCATGTTAATTAATTGATTATGGTTGGGAGTGGGAATTACAACAAGAAGAACGCGGTCTTCCTCTTCAGCCACTGAGACCTTAGCAGGGGACCTAAATGGGGCATGTTGGGTACGAAGAAGCGGTCTGGAGCCAGAAGACGTTTGGCAGAACTAAACATGCAATACAAAATTAATAAATAAATCTTTCTCTTTATATTTTTATACTGTGTATCTTATGTATTTTTTATTTTGCATAATGATTGTGTGTTTGGTATATGTGTGTTCATGCATGTATAAGGTTTCTTTTTTGTTTCTCTTTTTAATAATTCTTTATCTGGCTTTTATTTCATACTGTTACTTTTTTCTGTGTAAAACACTTTGGTTATCTTCTAGTTCTTTTAATGTGCTATATAAATAAATAAAAACTAAACTAAAAACTAATTAGAAAGAGAGAATGAGAGAGAACGACGAATGGAGCAGAGGACATAGGGGCCCAAAAAATGGACCCAGAGGAACCTTTGACGCTCCCTCAAAATTTCCAGAAATATTTTACTCAGTAACTAAGTATAATATGAGTGTGCAGACTAAACCAATTTGTGAATTAAACCTTTGTTTTTTCTTCACTTCACAAATGCTCAATGTTTACCTCACATGTCCCACAGCAACTGTCATCACTGCAGTTTTAACTGACCCCACACTCTGTGTTGCTTATCACTGTCAATTATTGACACCACAGCCTTATGCATTTTTTCCTTCCCTTAAGTTCTGAAATATCAGGTGTTGACGGGTATTCCCAGAATGCACTAGACGGTACCTACAAAAATGGTCCAAAGAAGGACAACTGGTAAACCAGAGATCTGGTTCAGGGCCGCTCAGAGTTGAAACAGTGGAAATAACAGTGTAGTGCCCCTGGGTCCTGACCTGAGAGAGACACGGGACCACCTGGAGAAGCCAACATAACAGCCGCCACTGCAGACACTTTAGCACGTGTATAGATTTAATGCTTTTGTGGCTGGTAGAATTATGGTGTGCCTTGGGATTTTCTGAGTTACAAAAAGTGTGCCACCACAGAAGAATGGTTGGAAAACACTGATCTACCTACACCTCTGCTCCTGGCATAGTAAAAATGATCTCCATGGCTGCTATCTCACTTAAAAAGTGACGCCGTGCATTACTTGGATGGTTAGGCTGCATTCTTTGCATATATTAGCAAAGACACCAAAAACCTGAACATGGGTAGGAATAATCAGAACACTTCTATTTCGTAGAAATCTGTCATTATATTGGGGAAGTCGGCACTGTAAGCTGGCTGGCAGACTGGCAAGTTAAATACAGAGGTACTAGAGACTTGTTTTGGTTTTAGTGCCACTCAAAGAGAACTTATTTAGCACTTACGTGCTATAACTTTGATTCAATCTTCTCACAGAAATATGAAATTAATTTTACCTTTGCAGCTGTCGTCTAGCATTGCGCCAGGACTTCTGTAAACCCCCCAACTCTCTTTCTTTCCACTGCCCTGCACCTCTGTCAGTATTTACAGTATAAATCATCAAAACGAACACAAGTGCTATGTATTGACGTGGAGCATCTTTGTGAATGACATGTGTGGAAACTGAATGTTCTCTTCATTCCCTTGTACTAATTCATGTCTGAGAAGTAAGCTTTACTAAACCAAGTAACAGCATGCTTTGTTTTAGCAAACAGAGAAATATTTGTGCAAAGACTCAAGGTCTGAGTATTCCACACATGAGTCTGCCTTATCACGTTGTCCCTTAGCTTACATCTGAACGCCATAACAAAAGGGGCCAAGAAATCAAGTTTTACAAGGGACGTTAAAGGGGCTCAAGGTTTGTGTATAATAAATGAGTTGACTGTTACATTTTATAATGATATTAAATGACGCATTCTAGGGGTATAAAACTGGACCCCACCCAACAGACAGGGTTCAGAAGAGCCCGGACGCTGTCATGTTTATTGATTGTCTGCTTTTCTGAAACTCTTCTCACTGTGACTCTGAAAAATAAAGCTGCTTTATAACCGCACCTGCTGTCTTATCTGAAGTCTTCGTCCACACATGTTAAACCTTTTACTTAAAATTTTTTAGAGGTAGTTGTAACCAGAAGGGGGCACTAGGGATTGCAGCCATTACTAACCCAACAATGAACAGCTATGCTGTTCTGGGCAATGCCTGAGCATTAATACATTTCCAACAGTTCAAGAGTCTGAAACACAATCATGCAAGCTCATGGGTACATTCTGGTTTGCTGGTTCATCACTCACAGAAAACAGAACAGCCATTTAAAACCAGAAACTTAACTTTTGGGGCACTGCAAACTCCTTCTTTCCCTGAATATCCTGCCTTGGCAGCGAACAGTTGCATGTTGCTTATCTTCTTGACATATTGCTAACCTAGCAAATCTGCCCCGTCAGTCAGCTTGCCTTGTGTGTTATGTGAGAGACGCACGTCTTTTTCTGTCTGCTCTCTTACCTAAGTGTGTTTGGTTTCTGTTCACATTAATAAAATCCAACACAATTAAATAGATCAGAGTGATATAATTTAAACACTGGCTACACTCGTATAGAACTATGGTACTGGATGTGTAAATAATTCTTTAGGTACACACTTATTTGTATTATTGTTTCATAATGTTTAAAATAAATAAATAAATACAACATGAAAAGGCTCCCCTGACTAAAGCACTGATTTGTTTGTCTCTTTGTCAACAATATTTTTTAACACATTAAACAGGCCACATTAATTGCAAAACTAATGTGCGAACTTTCCCAGGTCTAATATATACATATAAATGATACCAAGATAGGAGGATTGGCAAATAATCTTGAATCTTTTGAATCACCACAGAGGGACTTGGACGGCACACAGGCTTGGGAAGATTTGTCAGTAAATGTAAAGTATTACACATAGGAAGTAAAAATGTTAGGTTTGAATATGCAATGGGAGGTCTGAAAATCAAAAGTATGAGAAGGATTTAGTCATTGTGGACTCGACGCTATCAATTTTCAGACAATGTTCAAAAGATATTTATAAGGGTAACAGAATGTCAGGTTATATAGCTCGCCATGATGTGTGGAGTCCAAGTCACAGGAGGTCCTGCTGAAGCTTTATAATGCACTGATGAGGTCTCACAGTACTTGGGTCTTCAGGCCACAAAAAAAAAAAAAGACATAGCAGCGCTAGAAAAAGTCCAGAGGAGAGCGACAAGGCTGATTCCTGCACTGTAGGGGATGAGTTACGAGGAAAGGTTGTAGCGGACTAAAAAACTCACTGCCTTTGAAGGGGATTTATTAAATTTTTCGGTGGGGATCCCAGAAACACACCCAGCCTTGGCCCGACTCACACTCACCCCCTTACAGAGACAATAAAACAACCTGTAATAAAACAGAAATGAAAGTCTGTATTGAACAATAATAAATGAAATATAACTATACAAACTACAACGATCCCACCCCAGTTCCCTTTATGGCGATATACAATAAACACAAATTCAACAAGAACAAACAACTAATAAAAACTACACAGTATGAAGTCCAGAGATCTGCAAGCTGCATGTGAATGTAAAGATCAGTCCTACCGGTATTTCCTGATGAGATGATGATGTATGAATGGGATCAGAAGTGCTCCTTTCTTCGTGTTTTGACAGCAAATCCTCATACAGTACAGTCCTCATGAAGCAGGAAGACACCAGACAGTCCACACACCCAAAACAGGAGATGAACCAGGACAAAACAAGAATCCACTGGTAGAAAACAGAAAGGCAGACAGATAACTCAAGACACGAAACAACAAGAGACTCTTTTCCTCCTTAGTATAACTGGCCTCCTTGGCCCCAGCAGCCCCTGCACCCTCAGCAGGCGACCAATCAGAGCCACTGCAGGGACTGCTGGGAGTTGAAGTTCAACACTTCAACACTTAGTGTGTTAATGGGAGTCCACTTAATGGGTAATCTTATTTTTGAATTTAATAGTTTGTGGTGGAGGACATTATTTTTTCATGTTTCAGGCAGGAGTAAAATGAAACCTTTAGAATATGAATACACAAAATACATGGAAATCGGTGTTATAGCAGAGATGTTGAGTCTTGTTAATCGTAACAGAAGAACACAGTATGGCGTCTCCAAACCACAAAGAATGACAAATTCACTTACAACTATTAAAGAGCGCAAGTAACTCAAAGCAAAATATCAATGGAGGTGGTGTTCACAAACAGAACATAAAGATGCAAAACCTGTGGTGAAAAGGAAAACTGGCAGCCACAGTGTGCCTTCCTAATCTGGTGTTTATTTGGTGAGCTGCCTTCCTCATTTTCTTACCTCACAAACAACACATATACAGTAGTCACTCATTTCTCATTTTCTTAATTGCTCAAAACATTCTACCTCAGTTTCAATAATTTTCAATTAGTTCACTTCCAGAAATGCAGGGCTTGCTACTAGTCACAGATGACATGCTGGATTTCTGCCATCCACCGGTGAACTCTGAAAAATAGCTTCATGGGCATGTGCTGTGTTTCTTTAATGTTAAAGTGAAAACAGATCTCTACAAAATGGTCTCAATCAATTCCAAACATAAAACACAAAGTAATTAAATTAAATTAAATTAATTTAAGTTGGTGCCGCCAATTGGTTCCAGAAGTCACGTGATGAGTTCAGTGGAGATCCCCTGTGTGAGACTTACAGTATGTTTAATGGAGTATAAATGCACCTGATTTGTAAGGTCCAGCTTATGGTGAGTCAGTATGGTGAAGCAGCCTATACAATGAAGATAAAGCAACTGTGTAACCAGTAGAAGACTCTCTATTATAAAAGAAAATCTTGAGACGAGACGAGACTATTGCCAAGAGATTTTTTCAAATGAGCCACTTCCGGTTATTGGCCCATGCCGACTGTCCTCTCACCTCTCATTCATGTGAATGCTTTTGTCAGACACAGTTCCTGCACTCTCAGCTCATATACATTTTTACGTTTTCCTCACTTTAAGTTCACAAAAAAAGAAGACTTATTCTGTCCAAATCTTATGGAAGAATTGCATCCTGAAGGGTTATCAACAGAAGAAATGAATACACGGGCAATCCTAGCACAGAGAAACAACGTCAAACGAATTAACGTGAAAATTGCAGATTGGTTACACAGCAAAATGGTTAAGTGCGTATCAATAGACTATGCTGAAACAGTTGGTGGTGATGATGTGGAAGATGAAACATCAACTTATAATATCATGAAGAGTATCCACAACCGTTAACACCCTCCAGTCTTCCACTAGCCGAATTACTGTTGAAAGGAGGAAGTATTGTAATGTTATTATTGTGTAATTTATGTATGGGTGGTGGGCTATGCAATAGGACAAGATTAGTTGTATTCAAAATTGGTCAGACAATTCTGAAATGTAAAACTTTAACAGGCGACAAGAAAAGTACTGTAGTACATCTTCCGCAGATAACATTAGGCACCAAAGGAGGTCTTGCAATTCATATTAAAGCGTTTACAGCTTCCTGTTAGAATAGCTTTTGCTATGACAATTAACAAATCACAGGGACAAACATTAGAAAAAAGTCAGTTTATTTATTAGAGAGAAAGAAACGATATTCACTCACGGGCAGTTATACGTTGCGTTGTCACGATGTAAGTCCAAATACGGAATCAAAATTCAATGCGATATTGACAAAAGGTTAATTCCAAATATTGTTTTTACTGAAGTTTTACAGTAAAAGTGTAAGTTTAAAAAGTATTTGTGTGTTAATTTCAAAGCCAAACAGAATAAAAACGTACAACGCAGCAAATACCCCTAATGCAGCATGAAACAAGTTTCTTTCAATTTATTGCGTTTTATTATTTTTTTTTTTTTACTATGGTTAATTACTCACTGTAATGTAAAATAGTTGGATGTATTATGCATATATAACAATTCCAACTAAAACAGCAATCTGTTTAAATTGTACATCCGCTTCCACCTATTTTTGAGTGGCAGAGCCGCGAACCGCACAAGGATTGGCGAGCGAAGTCATTTTAAAATAGAACCAGCCAATCACAAATCACTTTGAATAGCTTTTGCAAATGAGGTGTTGCCCTTGGTGAACTTTTAAGAGCCGTTTCTTTCTCCTTGCATTTTATCCTTCTTTAAGCCACCTTTTGCTGGTTTTCCAGCCTGATTGCTGTTTTTGTCTTCTATGAGTGCCACCAACTTGGAGAAGTCCCATTCGTGAGAAGCGACTTTCAACGAGTGGTTTTTACTGGGTTACAATTTTATATGCGGCCTTATCCCTGTCAGTTCGACAGAATGACCCAACTTCAAAATAAAAAAATGTCCACTGCACAGCAATGATATGCAGCTTGAGCTGCAGTTTTTGAAGAATTCACTAGACATAGTAGATTTCACTCAAATTATAAGACCTGGAGAACTGGACTATTGCCATCAAAATGGCTAAGAATATACAATGAACTCAAAGAAATAGAGGATCAATTATAGGAAGTCAAGAAATTTGCATGTTAATTTCAAAGTCAAACAGAATGAAAACGTATAACGCAACGAATACCTCGAACGCAACATGATACATAATATTCTTTCAATTAATTAAGTTTTACTATTTTTTACTATGGTTAATTACTCTCTGTAATGTAAAATAGTTAGTTCTATTATGCATATGTAACAATTCCCGTGAAAATAACAATCTGTTTAAACTGTACATCTGCATCCCGTACATCAGCTGCAGAGCTACGAAGTAGCTAGCGCATATTGCCCCGCCAGTGGGTGGGATAGTGAAGTGAGCAGGGGCAGAGCCCCATAGTTATAGAAAATTATATTCTTAAAATTAGTAATTTACATGTACTAGAAAAGTATCATAAGCACATGAGAAAGTAAGCATTCTTTTATACTATGCATGAAAATGTAAGAGTTAGGATTAAAAAGACTTTTGCCCACATATTCTTTATTATTTTTTATGAGCCGGAAAACACCAGTTTTTCATAAGGCAAAGGTCAGACATGCTGGAGAGCCGAAGAATTGGCTCCTCGCTTAGAGAATGGAATGTGAAGTCTTTGGTTGTAAATCATGGTAGCAAGCTGTAAAATAGTAGGGAAAGAGAATAGCCCTCATCAAACAGATAAGATGGACAGAGCGGGATCTGACACCCTCTCAACTAAGAATTATTGGTGGAATTAATTAGAGGCAGGACTAAAGCAATGGAATTCTAGAAGTCAGATGAGGAAGAATAATGGATGAAACGATGAGAAATGTGACAAAAATAAAAGTGGTCATTGCTGGGAGCTCAATGTTCCATCTGAGTCGAGTCTGTATGTGCGACACAAAATAAAGCCTGATTCTACTGTCTGTCCCAAGACTCCGAGTGCCTTCATTGGGGCTAAGGGTGCCTGCGCCAGTCTGCTTCAACAAAGTCAGGTGAAGGAGACAAGAAAATATCCAAGTCATGGAATATTCCTTGGAGTCCAGTTAAGTCAAACCTTAAGAAATTAGTGATTAGCAAGAAGACAACGACCATTGAGGGAGACCACCACAAGACCTGTGATAAAACTGAAGGAGTTACCATCTACAATACCTCAGATTAGAGAGACTGTTGTCTGGGTGCTTCACCAGTTGCAGCTTCGTGTGACAGTGCAAAAATAGCAGCCACCGATTTATATATATATATATATATATATATATATATATATATATATATATATATATATATATATATATATATATATATATATAAAAACATCAAACATGGATTTTGCCAGAAAGCACATTGGAGACTCTGCAGTCAGCTGAAAGAAGGTTCTTCAGTCTGATCAGACCAAAATTTTATTTGATTGCCAAGCAGCTCAATACCATACTTGGCATAAGCCAACCACTGTGCACTATGAAAAACATGCTGTCCCCACTGTGAAGCCAGGTGGTAGCAGGATCATGCCATGTGGAGGCTTCTGCAGCAAGTCCTAGAAGACTTGTGAGGGTTTAGGATAAATTAAATGCAGAAAGAAATCATGGGTGAAAACCTGATGCAATCTGCAAGAAACCAGCACCTTGGCAGAAAATTTGTTTTCTAGCAAGACAATGAGCCCAAGTATAAGGCTAAAGCTGCCCAGGAATGGCACAAAAACGGCATTCATATTTTCTGAAGTGGCCAAGTCAGAGAAGCAGGGCCGGTTATACTTAGCACATCTGTGTTGCTGTAAGGGTCCCCATCAGCGACTCTGTGCCTTCAGAATTTTGTGGCTGCAGGGTCTCATACACATCAACTATTTATCAAGCATCTCAGAGTAAGAAACAGTCCTAAACTGGCTGATAAGTCTTACAGTGACACGAATTTGGTCCAAATCTTAGGAGGAGGATAAAAAGTATTTTATGAATTTTCCTAATTTAAGAAACTACACCTAACTCCAGCAGGATTTAGGAGAGCTCTTGTGCAGTCCTAACTTGCTAAGCTGCCAGAAGATGCCATTTAGGCAGAAATTGGCATGCATATTCTGGGAAAACCTGAATGTTTTTCAAATGCTGAACAACAATGGACTCCTAGAAAATACTGATATGGCACAGATTTAATAAAATTCACAACAAGGTTTGTTACATAATCGATGCATGTACAAGGAGAAGCCATGTGCTTTCAGCTGAAATGAAAAATGTTTGTAATGTTTCGATTGCAGCTTTGCATTAGTGATAATTTGGGTATGTTGGAACCAACGGTTTCCCGAATTCTGCATCAAATGTTGAATGCTTTTACAACGTGTGAGGTAATACGCAGATTTATATATTTCACCACCACTCCATGTGAGGTAATATTTAAAGCAGGCTGCATTGTGTGAACAAGTCACTGGTTGTTCTGGAATTGTTGGTGTAATGGATGGCATGCAAATACAGATCATTGCCAAATGTGGCTGAGCACTAATATGTGAATCACAAGCAGTATCAACACATAGGTGTTCATACTGTACTCCAGTAGCCAGCATATTACCCAGAAGATAGAATGGGGCTGCATGGGCGATTCACAGGTATATGGAGACTTTGCATTCCATGAAGCCCTGGAACATTTCCTTTACATTTTACAAGCTTAGGAAGTTACAAGAAGGCAGGTCGAGACTCCTGAGGCATTAGATAAATGAGGGAGATCGAAGAGAGAGGCACAGCATGTTACTCTGGAATACAATCAGGAACACTGGAAGAGTGAACACAACTTCAGAAACAGCACAAGAATAGTCAAGGCATAGGAAAGGCACTATATAAATAAATAAAATGTTTTATTATTAAGGTTAGTTTTAGTAACTGTCATGTTATGTGGCATATCCTTTGACTATATCAGTGGGAAAGTAATTGCTCTGGAAGTTCAGCTGTGATTCATTGATTGCTAAATAAATGGGCCCGTTTTTGGGTTTTACCCTCATTCATTGCATGTGTCCTGGTGTGTCCATCTCAGTGCTATTCTTGCTGTTGTTATGAAGTGCCTGCCTCAGAACTTGACTCCAGAGTACTTCATGAGAGTGCCATAAACCTTTTATAAGAACATAATTATGTCCTTTTGATTCATATTTTTGTCTTTGTGCTGAAGCCTTACTTTTAGTATCATAAAACTACAAAGTATTATCATGATCTCCAGGGAAGCTACGAAACATCTTCATGACTCTCATTTTGTGACTCAGGGTGCCGTAAATACACGGTGAAATTCATTCTCAAACATAAACTCGTACTTAAAAACGGGCTGCTCACTCACAATCCCCACGACACCTGACAGAGACTGAGCAGTTTTATGAAGAAGGAGGAGGAAAAATAGCAGTGTGAAGATGTGTAAAGCTGAAAACAGCTGAGCGCACAGACTGAAGGCTGTCATGGATGATAAAGGTGCATCTATTAAAAACCGTCTTGAAGGGTGAATAAACACGTGTGAACAGCTGTTTTGTGTTTTATATTTGTAATTAATTCAGATTATTTTGCAGAGACTTGTTTTCACTTGCACATTAAAGTAGTTGTACAGTATAATAATAAAATATGAAAATTTCCCTTAAAATTAATTTTACAAGCACCATAGTTTGCAGACTAAGCTGTCCATTAACAGCGACCTGACACTCTTCTAAAAACTCTGAAAGTTCTCCTTCTCTTATGCCAAATCCAAATCAAATAATACCCACTGTATTCTGGGAGTGGGAATGTATGTCATCTTAGCATTACAGTCCATAAAATCTATAACCTTTAGAAATTTTCTACAATTCTCCTTTTGTTACATTACATAAAATGTCTTGATACAGCATAAGACTCTGAAATCACAGCTGCATTAGGCCCACTCCTCCCTTGGGTGTCAGTCCTTTGTGGATACAACTGATTTTTCACAAACCAAAAAAAGATTTGGCCTACCCTGTAAGACACTACACCCTCAAGCATTGGGGTCTCAATGTTTATGAACTAATTACATTTCTTTAGCAGTTTCATGTCCAGTATTGCCATCTATTCCTGCCTTTTACAGGGAAACAGCAAAGCAACAGGTTAATCTGATGGAGTATCCAATTGGCCTGTGTATACTAGACCAACATGCCACTAGTTACGTTACCACAAACATTGTCCGATCTTTCAAATTAGAAGCCCCAAATACAGATCCTGCTGCATGTTTAATTAAACAGCCAATGACAAAGGGTCCAATAGCAGTGAAATGAATGGAAGCTTTACTTACCTGTAGCAGCTTGGCCCCTGGCCATCTTGTTCTGCAAAGCAGCCCTGGCTTTCCACAACTGACCTTCTTCTATACCACTTGATTAGTTTTATGCTGCAGGGTACTGAAAAGAAATACCAATTTTATTGTTAAAGCTGTTAATAAATGACTAAATGGTCCCGATAGCAGCCCCACTCCTTTCTGATGCTCTGATGACTACCATCGCCTAACAAGTGCAGGGATTGAGTTTTTGTAACAGCTGTTATTTCTCAAGTCATTTCAGGCCCATTTATATCCAGGTGCAGACAGCTGCAAACACGACCGTGCACACAGGATGTGCACCTTGGTCTGTTCAGTGTGCGACACTGTGCAGTTACAGAATTACAGAACTATTTTCTTTGTCTTTACATATTGATCTTGCAGATATTTCAGTTTCTGACTTTACAAACGTTTACCTTTGCCCAGGGTCTGGATGATTTCCTGCCATGAATCTGTGCACTTTTGGTTGTGTCTGTATGCTTTTAATGTTGGATTATACTGGTGCAGACAGCAACAAATCACTTTACACACCAGTCCCTCGAATGTGTCCGTTTTCTTGTTTAGCGTATATGCAGTCAATGTACACAGGACTGCATCGACAAAAAATCTGGAGGCATATGTTCGCTGATGCGGACCCTTGTGGTGATGAAGATATGCCAAGTATAAACGGGTCTCGATTCTAACAGGCACAAGTGTAGGCCTGCTTTTCTGGCACAAGCATGTGGATCACACAAGATGGATTCTTTATGTGGTAAAATGGACTGAGTGTTCGCTGCCCATCACGTGACTGCTGCTTATACAGGGTCTTCAAATGCTACAAGTGGTTTAGTAATTGGGAATGTTTAAGAATTCACTGTTGAACTGAAAACACTGAGTGCATATCCATGCACAAATAAAACCAGAGAAAAGGTGACTAACCTGGTTTCTGAAAAACCCTATTATCATGCATAAGTCCACCTTTGGCGTTCTCCTTTTGAAATAAGATGCAGTGTTGAAAAATGAGCTAAAAAAATAGATGAATTATTATCACATACAGACGCTGGGAGTCCAAAAACAAGTATGGAGCCTGTAACTCCTAAGAATGTGCTGCTGATTCAACTCATCAGCATAAACTTAAGTGATTTTTGAAATAATGAGAGATTTCAACCAAGAGAAGGAACAGTACAACAGCCCGAGCATCTGCCTCAGGAAACTTCTCTTTGTGGATGCCTGCACCGTTTTCAACCCATGGCTGCTGGGTCTAAAGTCTAAGCTGAAGACATAAAAAAAAAAATGGTCAACACCATTTCAAATTTATAACATTTCTTCTACTGCAGGTACCATACCATGTAAAGTGAAAATTCTAAATTATGAAAAGACCCAAACAGGAGCTGAAGTCACCGAGCGCTGGGAATAGCTAACCACAATATTAATGATACGCTGGACAGATTTCAGTCCAAAGCACAGACAATGCAATAAGGTTGGTGAATCTTTACTTGGACCTCATCTTCAAACAATATTAAAATATCACAACTGGAAGAGAATTGTCATTTTGAGAAGAGTACAAATAATTGTATTAAGTTCGGAATTAAA
The DNA here is from genome assembly GCF_016835505.1 of Polypterus senegalus. Taxonomy (NCBI): domain Eukaryota; kingdom Metazoa; phylum Chordata; class Cladistia; order Polypteriformes; family Polypteridae; genus Polypterus; species Polypterus senegalus. The sequence continues at coordinate 103,743,831 of NC_053165.1, read as the reverse complement.
AACAAAAGTGGAGTTTATTTCTGGAAGCTTCCAGCACTATAAAAAGAAACTGAAGGATGCCAATGTCAGGACTAGAATTTGACCTTAATTACCCCAATGGAAGCCACAGTGTGAATGAGGGGAAAGGTCAAAGGGCAGTGAATTGACAAGCATGTCCAAAATTTCAAGTGTAAATGCATTTCTGTTGTTCATTACCAGGAAGGAGACAAGGCGAGAATATTTTACAAAGTGCAAAATGAAGGTACACAAACAGAACAGCAAAGTGCAAGCCCACACTAAGGACGAGAAACAAAATTGTATTATTTTAAAACCAAAACTGTTTAAAAATAGAGCAAAAGGAAAACAAAAAAAAAAAAAAAACAGCTGCCAGTTTCTAAAGTAGAAAGCTACCGGTACAAAAAAACATAACTTTAAATTTATAAACACTGTATATGTAAGAAATGTATTCTGAAAAATTGTGACAAAAGTGCATTACAAGTCTCAGTTGTTTACAACATAACAGATGTTTTCTTTCTAACAATCTTTCATTAACTGAAATACTCATAATTAAAAGGTTTTACATACATAGTTCTATTATCATTCAGATGGGCATACATTGTAACAAAAGTGATATTCACAAAATAATAACCAGTACTACAGTTACAGTAATGGAATTCTTTGGGTAACAGGGCTGCAGAGAAAAAGAATATCACGTTCACTTTTGTTTCATTTTTTCCCCCCACTGGTGAAATTGTCGACAGAATTATTTAGCTTCTTCATATGTAAAGCCACAAGCTGACAGTGTACCACTGCTTGGGAGTCCCTTCTAAAGTCTCACCTTGTGTGTCTTTTCATGGTTCTGTACTTAAATATCACTTGTATCCCAAGGTTAAGAAGAAGAAGATTTATTCTTTAGAAACAAAATTAAGTGACAATTCATTTAGGGGTGATTCAGCAATGAATTAGCAAATATAAATCATACAGGGATGACAGATCAATGGTTTGCACACCTGTGTCTTTCAGAGCTAGTAAGACATTTTATTGATGTTTCTTTGATTCAATGCTGGAGACCTGCAGATTTTTGACTTCCCAAGCCCAAATTGGAGAATCAAAAATCTGAGGCAGCTTCTTCCCCATAAAATACTGCAAGTGAGTGCAAGAAATCAGAAGTGACAAAAATGGTAGAGAAATGTGTTTGTATTGATAATTTTACGTAATGCAAAATGATAGTAATCCTTAGATAAAGTGACGTTTGAGAATGATATGGTTCTTAAATAAGTACTTTTCACTACTCTTATGGTCTGCCTTGCTTAAAATACTTTGATAATGTCATGTACATGTCTAACTTGCTCTACTTGACGCTGTAACCTGTTTGCCAAAATGCGTGTTTTGCGAGACACTGAGGTAATGAAATTATTATCCAAAGCGCAGTTCAGCATCATCTCAGCATTGTCGTCTACACCCAAAATTATCATGGCACTTAAAATTTGCCATGCAAAGAAAGCAATTTTATTTTTTATTAAATATAAAAAAGCAACTGATATTCATATCATACACATAGTTATCTACCTGCAGCCATCCATTTACTTAAAGGGTAGTGGGAGATAAACTATGTCTATATAATAAAAGGGCTGACTTGGCACCCTATTAAGAGAACACAAACATTATTGCCTGTACAAGCGCAAAAGGGGATCCTCATTTTGTAAAAATCTACACATTTCAGTGTCATATATACAGCTGAGGGGACATATAAAGGTTGTACACATACAAATCCTGAAGGAGTCAAAGTGTTGGCTAATAGGCATCAACAGCTAAAGACGCTAATGTAGAATTAAAGCTTATGCTACTAAATGAAAATGTAAACTAATATAATCTTAACATTCAGGTACAATAACAATGGACCCTGTTTTCTTGCCAGAATCTCAAAAATACAAAATGCTAATTTCGCTTACATTCAACTTTGTGGTTAAAAATATATTACAAAATTCTTTTATCTCGTTCAAGTGATGGCATGTTGAAGGCTTACACGTGACAAGTGTGACCACCACATTTATCAGACTTTGAACCCTGACTAGGAGTCAAGTGCTGGGGAGCTGACTGAGGCAACTGAGTCTTACGGCTTAAAGTTAGTTTACACAGAGACAGAGAAGTGATCTTTACTTAACTACTGGCAAAAACCCCAGCCCTAATGTCTGTAAGGTGAAGCCTTCTTTGCATAAGGATATATAATAAATGGCATGGTAAAAAATGTATTCCAGCCAAAATGTATATTTTTCTAACTGAAGTGTTTAACCTCATTCAGAGGGATTGAGTTAGCACCTTAATTTCCAAATGACATTTACGCGTAGGCATTCTTGTTTTACAATACACAAATAAGTTTGTATTAAAATCATTACAGTTTGATTATTAACTGAAGTTACTGACTAGGAACACAGAGTGCTGATGGAATGGTGAATTCTCCCTTTGAATGCATTTTCAGAATATGTAATATGCACATACATACTGTAAATGCAGTACATCTTGATGTGCATATACGTACACATATATGATGTGCAACCTTCAATTTTCCAAACACGATTGACGTTATCACCTAGATCATAGTACAAGTTCGATGGCTGTATCTGAAGAACTGGTTGTAAGACGTCAAACAGCATGGCAACAGAGTTTAGCTACAATACAAGAGTAACGGACTCAAGTTAGTGCAAATATGTGAGATACTAAGGAGCCTAAGCTGCCATCTTCTCAGTAAGTTACAAGGGCTGCCTTCAATTTAAAAATGTGCATTTTGGTTGTATTTCCTTGTGAATTTTTGAAAGCAAGAACAACTAAAACGTGTAGTTTTGATAATTTAAACGCTTAAGGTGAATTGCCACTACAGATGAAGATATTCCAAATGTAACTACTAAAAAAGGAGTAGTAAAATTGTTTCTTTTGTAATAATTTGAGATGGAGTATTTCTGCCCCCCATGTATTTTGCATCGCCTGATGTTTTCATCTTCAGGTGTCTTAGGCAGTGTTAGATAATGGAATGTGTGCATACACAGAAAGAGAGATGCACGCACACACACACTCACATATCACATACACTGTATACATTTGATCGCACACAGATAATTGGAGGTTATCTTGCTAATTAAAAATCAGTGTCATGATTACAATATTTTGTAGAGTATACAAGATATGCTGCTATGGGTTAGAAATGCCAATAAGGATAACAACCTAAAATAAAGTCAGTTATGTTTTGCTGAATCTGTAAATGGAAACGCTCTTACTCCATTGTTCAATAAATGCTACACTATGGGCCGACTTGTGGAAAAGGAAACTGACAAAGATGCCAAAAGGTAGGTGGTTTACGTGGTTTCCATACAGAGCAATGAAAAAAGGGGACCACAACAAAAAGTCATCACAAGGCCGTCACTAAGAAGGGGAACTCCCACCATAAATTTAGAAATAAAGAAACTATAAGAATTGTAATTTTCTTAGAGATAAAACAAGGAAAACATGATATAAAAATGATGATGGACCCTGGCTGAGAAGACGCATTGTAAAAACAAGACAAGTCAATCCTGGATCCAAACAACATCACATAAATGTAAAAAGACTGAGGCAGTTTATATATATTTATATTCTATGTATATAAAAGTAATAAAAAATAATAGCAACATGGCACAATATATAATGCAAAAAAGTAAAAACATAACAGGCACATAATTTGCTCCAGATACTACTATACATGATGACCCAGCTACAAAAAGTAACAAAAAGGGGCTACTTCAGGTGTTCAGTTTAAAAGAAATACAAATAAAAAGGACACAAGTAAAGAGACACACTAATGCAAAATGTCCAAACACTGTAGATCAGCGCTAAAAGCACTGGGAAAAAAGAAAAAAAAAATCTTCTTAGAATTACAAAATGGCATGTGTCCAAACACAGTTTTCATGGTAAACAAAGATAAAACAACCCTTTGCTTTTAATGTTTTTTTTTTCTTTTACTATCACCAGCTTTTTTCATCTCTTCTTAAAAAAAATACAACAACAAAATGCAAGCCATCTCTTTTAATATCGTCTCTCCATCTCCCTGAGAGACGTAGGGCAAGGCCAAGAGGTTATTTTTATTTTTTTATGTAGTTTTGTCTTTTATTAATCCTGTGTGTTGTGACATTTGACAAATTTCCTTCTACAGCACATGCCACACTCAAGCTGTTGTGATGGCATTCAGATCCTTCATCAGTCCCTCCAGGTGGGCCATTTCCTCCGTCAGCTCATCCGGCTCGTAATTCTAAAAGAAATGAAGAAGGTTACCACTGGATAGGAAGTGTCAAATGATGGGCTACTTGAGTAGATGAGTCCCATGCTACTTCAGTGTAAAATTGACATGACAATGACACTATTGTGGAGTGAAACAAACTGACCATTTGTGACCTACTAATGTCAGTGAATCATGTAGACAGCACACACACATCACAAAAGAAAAACTTGTAGCAATATAAAGTAGAAGGAAAAGTAAGCAAGAAAAAAAACAAAAAGGTTAGAGAGAAAGAAAGTCCCAGAGGGGCAGTTGACTGCACTTGGGGGACAGCAGGAGCAAAAAAGCATAGAAGGTTTTACACAAAGTGACATTTTAAAGTTAAATCTCATACTTGATGTTTTCTGTGTTTTCTTCTAAAAATTCCAAATTTAACAAATAAAGGATTCCAGTTTTTAGAAATAAATAAAATGTGTTATTATTAAGAATGAATATTCCAATACTAATTCCTAACATTTATCAATCCTATTCATTACATGTTTCGACATATCCATTGGCTAATTTTCAAACCAACTCTGTCTAATTCTGGCTCAAAGAGACCCAACACAAGGATGAAGGCAATAACTACAGGAGTAGTCTATTCAAAAATTATACTTTTTTTTTGTTAACTGCCCAGTGTTGTTTGGAGTGATTGCCAAAAAAAAAAAAGTATTATCAGAGAACTCAACATTGCTTGAAGAGTAGCAAAATATTAAAACGTCCATAAAGAAAAAAAAATCTCAAATTAGGTGTATCACGTAATACAGATGTCGGGTATTCAGGTAATATGATTAAGTAAACCACTTCTAGAAAACGGTCTGTTGCACAAATGAGAGAAAAGTGCTAAGACAGGGCCAAGTGTTTGAATTGAAGACTCACCTCCTCGCTAATTTGTTGTTCATCAAACCACAACTACTGTACTGCTGGACTTTTTAATGTCACTTTGTGAAAGTACACCAGTGAATGAACCTGCTTGATGAAGCATTTCTTCATTTATTCACAAATGTGAGATACTTTACAACTGATAATTCTGTCACCTGCTTTTCTTTCATTTTTACTCACTAACTGAACTCCTCTTTCAGACCTCACTTTACAATGTTGATGTCCCATTAACATGTTAGCCAATACGTAAGCTACTGCAGGAGGGTTCATTGCCAATGAATGAGAGGTGAGGTGGGTCCTCAAGTCAAAAGCCTGATCCAGTCTGAACGTGCTCCTCTATTGTCATTCAAGTTGGGTGTCCACTGAAGAGCACTGTATCAGGAATTTCAAGATCTCAATATTTCATGGACACATGGGATTAAAAGTTTTTTTTAGCATTCAATACAAACACGGGGTAAGTATATACTAGGTGGAGAATTCCTATAATTGTACAACAATGCATCATCACACTAAAGACCAGGGTAATTTAGAAATACCACTTATAGACTTACACTCTCGACTTCTTCCAACATTTTGCTAGTTTCAGGGATGTCAGGAGCACTAGGAACTGTGACCGGCATTGGAGATCGTGTTCTTCCAAGAGTCCCAATGGATGCAGTTTTTACTGAATGCAGTTGAGGAGCTGTTCCTAGTATGGAAATGGAAGATTGGGTACATTATTGTGTCAAAATAAAATAAAAAATAAAAAAAATCTGAAAATGTAACAGCTGGTATTTCTTTGCCAATGCTTCTAAACTGCAGAACTGTTAAAAAGCATTCTCTTCCACTTTTTGTATTTGCCTTCTCTGTGTGAAGAGTAGAAGAATAAAGTAGTCAGTAGCATCAGCAGTACACAGAGGCATGCAATCTTGCCATCAGTGGTACATAATAAGCAAAACCTTCTTAGACAGGACTTGTTAATACCTTGAACTTGTGTCAGGGCCGTGCACTATGTTTATTTTGTTGGATGCTTCTACTTTAGAGCCTTGGGGACTCGTACTAAGTTAGGACCTTCATTGGTTACAGTCACGAGGTCTGTAACAGACTCATAACTGTGCTTCTGGCCCCTTCAGACATCTTGCTATGCTTATTGTGCTGGTCTCTTTGGGGATATTTCATCGTACTTTTTTAATTAAACAAAGCCCATTGCACATATCTTTTTTGAGATTTTTGTATTTTCTGATTGTGACCTTTGCTTTTGTTTATAGGGTTACATATTTTGAGATTGTGCTTATGTGTTTTTTAAATCTCGGATTTTTTTTCTCTTAGTTGTTTGCCATAACTTTTCACTGCACTCCTGTGTTAAATGTGTCATTTTATTGTTATCCTGATAATTATTTTGGTCTACTGTATTATTTGGTTTTGGTGGATTTAACTGGCATATTTCCTTTATTCATTTATTCTGGTGATGTTTCATTTATTTTTGGATGCTTTTTTAATGAATCATTACTGGATAGCTTTATGGTGTGGAGTTTTGATAAAGTTTTAACTTTCCCATTCCAGGAAATCATAGCTTGCAAAAAGGTTTTAATTCTCCATTTTATTTACCCCTTGAAGGTCTCTAAGTTCAATGCTGGAGGACCGATAATACTTTAATGTATGTACTGAAAAAATGAATCTATTACTCATTTACTCTTATGTAACGAGACCTTAACAAAGGATTTTTTGGGTCTTCACAGCAGTTAAAACATCAATACATTTATCTCTGTGCAGTGTGGCATATTGACATGATGGTAAAACTATGTGCCTATATGAAGGATTCACATGTCTTATCGTGAAAATGTCATATCAAGAGAAGTGTGTCTCAGTTAAGCTACCTCAGACCACTCCAAAGTGACATTTTGCTAGTAGACCACATTGCACAGATGAATAAGCACTTTACTCATGCATTGTAAGAGTGAAGAAGATCCAAACAAGCCTTTGTTAAGGTCTTATAACATAGAAGTAAATAAGTAATAGATGCATATTTGCAGTACCTAAAGTGTTAACAGAGGACCTATTACAAAACTAGTTTTTAGGCCAACCTGCACTCTGCTTATAACTGGATTCTTATTTTTAAATACGTTTGAGGCTTTTTAAAATTTTTTTGTACTATTATTCTATTTGGATGTGAATTCTTCAAGTACTCAAATAATTCTTGTAGAAGGATGAATTCATTTTCCGTTATCAGTTAACATTTTGCCGTTCTGCTTATTTATCCACTGTGGGTTAAAGTACTCCATAGGAAATATGACATCAGTGTTGCAGCTTTTTTCATCATAATTAGCACCACCATTTCCCATGTGTCTGCTTCTGTTATTTTAACTGTCAATATTTGCATGTAATTAAAACAGCAAATTTATACCAAAGAGTTAAAAGAAAATGAAACAAGTACTAAGCATTAAGTGTAAAACCAAAGTAATTACAACTATACTCAGCTTTTCACTTTCCTTCCTTTTAGTATGACACTTAGTTTTCATTGAAATGCCCATTTTATGGATCTATCCAACTATCTAACCAACTACATTTAGGTATCCTGCCCATAGCTCATTGAGAGAGTGCAAAAATGTGAAGGTCTTACTCCAAAGTAATTATTCAAAGATGTCCCTGGAATGTCCTTAGAACTACAAAATAACAGCAAAAGGCAGCCAGCCAATTTAAGCAGGGACTTCAAATAAAAAGAGGAATAGGTCCCTGACTATGAAAAAAGCCACAGAATTACACTATGTCCTATTCTATGTTTCCACCCTTGAACAGATTTCCCCCATAACAGGATATTAATGCTGTATTCACTCATTATTGGACTTTTCAGAGGTGACGCTTCGCCTTCCCACTGCACTGGGTTCACCTGAATTTCCAGTAGTTCATTTTCAGAGAAGCACAAGATGCTGATCATTTTGCTAATCAATTTTACAAAATAAATTTAATGATTTCTTATTATCGCCTGAAAATCAACCCAAAAAAAAGAAAACATTTTTGGTGACCATGATATTATTTTTTATAGAAGTGACTGAGGTTAACGTTATATCACTGCCTGGCTTGGCTTCAGTTATCAAGCTAGAACCTACCAATTGAAAAAACACTCACATGCAGTAGATATTTTCTGTTCATCACACATCACATGAACGTGGAATGAATAATCATTGGGTTGTGGGGAATCAGTTCTAAACTCAGTGCCACTGGATATAAGGCAGGATTCAAACCTGAAAGGCTGCCAAGTCCATCATAGAGTTAATTTTTCTCACACTGTGCCAATAAAGAGTTGCAAGTCAACCTTTCCTACATGTCTCCTGGATGCAAGAGTAAACCCCACTCAGACTTGTGTAAACTCTACAAAGGCACTGCCTGGGTTAGGATATGAACCTAGTGCTGACCACTATGCTACCATGCCAGCCCTTGACAGGAAAATCTTCTAAGAAAATCTGTATACGGTCAACCCTCGTTTATCGCGGTTAATCCGTTCCAGACTCTGCCGCAATAAATGAATTTCCGTGAAGTAGGATTCTTTATTTATAAATCGAATAATTTTCAGTTAGAGCATAGAAAACCTGTTTACGACCTTCTAAATACATTTTCTAACATTATTAGAGCCCTCTAGACAAGAAATAACACCCTGTAGTCAAATGTTTAAACTGTGCACCATGACAAGACAGAGATAACAGTTCCGTCTCACAATTAAAAGAATGCAAACATATCTTCCTCTTCAAAGGAGTGCGTGTCAGGAGCAGAGAATGTCAGAGAGAGAGAAAAGCAATCAAAAATCAATAGGGCTGTTTGGGCTTTTAAGTATGCGAGGCACCACCGGACAAAGTAGCTAAACGGAAGGCAGCAATGTGAAGGTATTGTTTCTGCATTTTTTAGAGGAGCGTACGTATCCTCTAGGCAAACAGTCTCTGTGTAAACAGCCCCTCTGCTCACACCCCCTCCGTCAGGAGCAGAGAATGTCAGAGAGAGTGAGAGAGGCAGAGACAAGCAAACAATCAAAAATCAATACGTGCTGTTTGGGCTTTCAAGTATGCGAAGCACCGCACGGGAAGCATATCGTATATCATTGAGGAGTTTTATTTAATATGTAATACGTGCTCTTATTGGGTAGCTTCTCAGCCATCTTGCAATAGCGTCCCTTGTATGAAATCAACTGGACAAAGCAACTGAGGAACCATGTACCATAAATTAAAAGACCCAATGTCCGCAGAAATCCGCGAACCAGCAAAAAATCCGTGATATATATTTAGATATGCTTACATTTAAAATCCGCGATAGAGTGAAGCCGCGAAAGTCGAAGCGCGATATAGCGAGGGATCACTGTATACAAGTACAAAAGTCATTAAAATAATAAACAGCTTCTTACCTGCCTGTGCCAACAAAGGGGTGCTTGGCAGAACAGGAGACTCAAATGAAGTTCCACTAGAATTTGGTACTGCAAAGCTCTTAAGCGGGTGGGAAGGACGTACATGTGCAGTAGGAGGATTACGGTTTGTTTCCTCCTCAGAACTAGTACTCAGAAAACCCGGCCCAGTATCAGGATCAGGGTGTTCCACACTGCATATTGACTGACCAGGAATGGACAAAGGCTCGGTGCTGGGTGTGTTCCTCACCGATTCTGTAAGAAAAAAACAAACAAATGCTCAGTACAGACTGAAAAGTAACCAGATCCTCACAACTTAAACTAATGAGAAAGCATTAAGAATTGTTAAGATTTACACACATATTAGTTGAATCATTTGGGTACAGAATTGCATAAAAAGACCAGTGCACTATTTCAATATGTTAATTTTACTTAACTTACATATGAAAGATTTGTTTAACTCTGAAATGTATTGCTGAAGTCTTTAAATATTAATGAATGTTATGATTTTGGATTAAATACAATTAGCAATTCAAGAATGTAAATGGCACCAAGTCCAATCTAAACTTCTACCAAAAGTCTGTTTTACTCTTAAGGGTTTTTTATTCAGCTAAACTGACGATTGAAACCACTGTGATGTGTGTTTCGTGGTCCTGTGTCAATTTAAAATAAATAACCGTGCCTTGTGTAGGTAACAGGCACCAAGCAGGTGTGACGGTGGGAATAACTGTGTGGAGTGGGTGTGAGAATGGTGGAGTCCTACCCAGGGATCCAAGGTACGACTGAGTGTGTGAAGGATGACGGGAGGAGGACCAACCTTGGACGATCTGGCTAGAGCTGTGTGGGCGGCTAAATTGGCTGTCGGGTGATGAAGTTTGCAGCTATTAACTTTTTCCCTGGCTGACCAAGTAAGGGGTGAGCTGGGCAAACGAAGGTGGAGTTGTACTGGACTCGTCTGACTGTGCAGTAAGGACCTGATGACTGTGTGTTTTAACCTCTGGTTTTATTTATTAAAATGTATTAATCTCCACTAGCACCTTCATCTTATTGGATTAAACACTGCACTATTGCCACTGTTTGTTTTGGATTTAAATAAAAGCACTTTTACATTTTTTCACCATCCCCTTGCTTTGTGCGAGTGTTTTTATCTGCTGGCTCATCCCGTCATGACTACTGAAAGTGTTGGGTTCAACTAATGTGGGAGCTGGAGCCTACATGCATCACCACAACCACCATACCGCTAAAAATATTGAGATGCTCAAAATGATTTTATTTTATTTTCAGTACTTCTCTGTACAACCAAGCTCATAAATGTTATGACAATGCATGAGCCAATACACTTTACCCACAATACAATTCCCATTGTGGTTTAGGCTTCATGACATAATACTCCCATAATATGATTTTTTTTTTTTTTGTAAAAGAAATGTTCTGCTTGCTTAGAGTTGCTTATTATTAGACATACACAAATCAAAATAGTGCAAAATAAATTCAAGTTAGTGCACAAATATAAAAGTTTTAACATGTACTTATCTTATCGAAGCTTTTCCTTTTTTTATTAAAATGAAACAAATCTTATTTGCACTGCAGTAACCTAAGATGTGTTGCATTTTGATTAGCGCATGCACATAAGAATTTCACTGAACTCTGCCTACATGATAATAACGACTGTATAAACTGTCACACGTGTGCACATGGGAGACAGCTTATGGACTCTGGTGATGGTGACTGCTCGGCGAACCAGGGGTTAGCACTGAGGTTTAATGCCTTCTTTCTTCCTCCTTCGGCAGGAAGTAAGACTGAGAAGCCACTCCACTGCTGACGCCACTTCCGTTGTCATCCCTTCCTGCTGGGGGACTATTTAACCCAGCACCCAGACTTCTTGTTCTCAGCTCTGTTTGGAACTTGTGATTGAAAAGATGTTACCGCAAACTATTGTGTGTTGCATTATTGTGCATTCTTTTAAATTATACAGGATCATCAGGGTGATGCCCCAATTCTTTCACTTTGTTGTGTTTCCTTCTACAAAACCATCCAAATATAGTGTTGTCTTTTTGGTTTCTGAATTACCATCAAACTTTACTCCAACAATGGCCGTCATTTTAATTCCTAAGACCCATTAGCTGTCAGCCCACCGCAGGACACACATACACACACCAAGCACACACTAGGGATAATTTCGAATCGCCAATGCACCTAACCTGCATGTCTTTGGACTGAGGGAGGAAACCCATGCAGACATGGGGAGAACATGTAAACTCCACGCAGGGAGGACCCAGGAACTGAACCCGGGTCTTATAACTGCGAGGCAGCAGCGCTACCACTGCGCCGCCCATATGAAAAATATATAATTTTATTTATCCTTTTAAGAATAATGAAAATATCAGCACTCTGCATGGAACTGTGACCTCTCCTCTGTGACAAAATCCTCTGCAGCAGAAAATAACTCACACAGCATAGACACAGCAGGGACAGATATACAAATTGGATCAGAAAAGCAAGCATTAAGAATTGGCTACTGTCTCTCATTACAAATCATTGTACAGACGGTGAATACCAGTTATGCATGTTACACCTTAGTTCTAATTTTTCAATTTAATTTTTAAACGCCTTGCTTTTGATGAAAGACATTTGTTTACCTTTGTGTTTTCCTTCAGTAACGTGGTAATATCATACAATACACTATTACAAGGCCACATTACATATTGGCAGTATTTCGTATCAGAAAATTCATACAAAGAAGTACTGTCTAATTCATCACTTCTTCATTCAGTATTTTTTTTTATGATCCTACCTATATATAGTTATACCTTTAATTTCTGAGCTACTACAATGGACATGCAGAATAGTGTTATGTATACTAAGGAATACGACACAGTTTGTGATCAAAGCTTTTTTAAATTCATTCTTTGTAGTGAGATTTTTTAAAGCACCTTTTTACCTGAAGATGAGGCACCAAAAAAACAGGCTTTGTACATTCATTTGTATTTTGAAATAAGAGATTTTAACAAGAAACATGAATTGGGTAATCTTGCTATTCATTTAGATGCTGACATTTAGGAGTTGTTTCTTCAGAAAATACTTACTTCTACTTGAGAAGACTAAATTAGGTTTCAGTAATACAAGACTCCAAACCAGACAACAGTGAAATGTTTTCGGTGACTCAAAGGCAGCGATGAATTACAACAGTTACAAGAAAGTAAACTTACAAGTGTTAACAACAGGCACAACAGAAACTTGCTCCAAAAGATTATTTCACAAATGATATATGGCTTCCTTCTTTCTGTAAAATTAAATTCTCATTTCAATGACAACTAGAATATTTTCTCTTAACATTTTCATAATTTATTAAAGGACAGCACTTAAAATCTGATTTTCTTTGTCTAAAATGGGGTGTTGCTACTACATTTATTCATTTTTGCCTTTAACGACAATAACTGAGTATTAATCTGGATGATAGTACTAAAAGGTTAAGTTTATAATTATGTGCACACCAAGCAACACAACTCTTGCATGTATCTCATGAAGTAGTGATAACACAATAACAGACAAAAAAGAAAAATCAATACATTATATCAATCAATCAATCAATCTGGGACTGGGCGGTCTCTTGGTCTGGAACCCCTACAGATTTTATTTTTTTCTCCAGCTTTTGGAGTTTTTTGTTTTTCTGTCCACCCTGGCCATCGGACCTTACTCTTATTCTATGTTAATTAATGTTGACTTATGTTTATCTTTTATTGTGTCTTCTATTACTCTATTCATTTTGTAAAGCACTTTGAGCTACATTTTTTTTTGTATGAATATGTGCTATATAAATAAATGTTGATTGATTGATGTTAATGAAATTAACAACAGATGCACTAGAGGGGCAACAATGAGATGACCCCCAAAACAGGAATGGTTCAACAGGTGGAGGCCACTGACATTTTTCAATCCTCATCTTTTCTGACTGTTTCTTCACTAGTTTTGCATTTGGCTACAGTCAGTGTCACTACTGGTAGCATGAGGCGATACCTGGACCCTACAGAGGTTGCACAGGTAGTCCAACTTCTCCAGGATGGCACATCAATACGTGTCATTGCCAGAAGGTTTGCTGTGTCTCCCTGCACAGTCTCAAGGGCATGGAGGAGATTCTAGGAGACAAGCAGTTACTCTAGGAGAGCTGGAGAGGGCCATAGAAGGTCCATAACCCATCAGCAGGACCAGTATCTGCTCCTTTGGGCAAGGAGGAACAGGATGAGCACTGCCAGAGCCCTACAAAATGACCTCCAGCAGGCCACTGGTGTGAATGTCTCTGACCAAACAACCAGAAAGACTTCATGAGGGTGACCCAAGGGCCCCATGTCCTCTAATGGGCCCTGAGCTCACTGCCCAGCAGCATGCAGCTTGATTGGCATTCGCCATAGAATACCAGAATTGGCAGATGCACCACTGGTGCCCTGTGCTTTTTACAGATGAGAGCAGGTTCACCCTGAGCACGTGACAGAAGTGAAAGGGTCTGGAGAAGCCATGGAGAACATTATGCTGCCTGTAACATCATTCAGCATGAGCAGTTTGGTGGTGGGTTAATGATTGTCTGGGGAGGCATATCCATGGAGGGTCACACAGACCGCTACAGGCTTGACAAAGGCACCTTGGCTGCCATTAGGTATCAGGATGAAATCCTTGGACCCATTGTCAGACCCTATGCTGGTGCAGTGGCTCCTGGTGCACGACAATTCCTGGCCTCATGTGGTGAGAGTATGCAGGCAGTTCCTGGAGGATGAAGGAATTGATACCATTGACTGGCCACCACACTTTCCTGACCTAAATCCAATAGAACACCTCTGGGACATTATGTTTTGGTCCATCCAATACCACCAGGTTGAACCTCAGACTGTCCAGGAGCTCAGTGATGCCCTGGTCCAGATCTGGGAGGAGATCCCCCACAACACCATCTGTCATCTCATTAGAAGCATGCACCGATGTTGTCAGGCATGTATACAAGAACACAGGGGCCATACAAAGTGCTGAGTACAATTTTGAGTTGCTGCAATTAAATTTTGGCAAAATGGACTAGCCTGCCGCATAATTTTTTCACTCTGATTTTTGGGGCGTTTGAATCCAGGGCTCTGTAGGTTGATCATTTTCATTTCCATCAAACAATGTGGCATCCTTTCGTTCCTAACACATCACCCAGTCTATATCAGTATAGATATCCAGGAGGATTTCTTTTTCCCATTGAGATCTGCACCGCTCAAGGCCTCAGCCATCCTTTGCCGTTTGTTTTCCGGAATAGCCTGTGTTATACACATTCTGAACAAAATGAAGCTGTGTGCCAGTAACAGCCCATTCTACTTTTACCACCACCTGCCAATATTTTGCAGTTCTGAGCTAAGAAGGTAAATTACCAGGATGATATATAACCTGTGAGTGCAGGCTTCAGTGTACACCTGGTACAAAGCTTGCGAGCACAGATGGATACATCAAGGCTCTTCTCATACATCTAACGTAATAAAAACATTGGTGAACCTCAGCTATAGCCATGTCTGTTCTCTTACGCAAACAGGAGTGCAATCTCCCAATTTTAAGAGAGACACTAGTTGTCCTACCACCACTGGGCTGGATGTCAAATGTCTTCTCTCTAAATTGTCTCATTGTTGGTGGTGACCAGGTCTACAGTGTTGGTGTCATTAATAAATGTAATACTGAATGTGGAAATGCATTTGGTCATGCAGTCATAGGTAAACAAAGAAACAGCACACTCAACCTGTGGGGCTCCTGTACTGAGGATTAAAGAATACAATGGTGCCAGACAGTTTAATGCTGTGGTCTGCCCTTAGGAAATTCAAAATTCAATAGTAGAGGGTGGAAGAGAGGTGCAAATCCAGAAGAACATAGAAGCTTCTTGAAAAGCTTTGATGGAACAACAGTGTTAAATGATAAGCTGTAATTATTTAAACAGGGCTCTGGCACGGCAGTTTTTATAACCAACAGATTCTCCAACATTAAGCTTCCAAATTTATGTTACAAGTTGAATTAGAATTTTAGTGCACACAGACAGCATCAGACTTTATTATTTCTATTTGTTATCGAATGGCTTGATGTCAGCAGGGTCTCTTTGGTAACCTCTTGCTGATTGTGTGCTGCAAGCAGAGTTCCAGCTTTATGCCCGAGTCAATTTGCTTGTATACTATCACATTATTTTTCTCAGTAAATAAGGTATTGTAAAAAGACAAAAAACAAAATATAGGGAAAACAACATTTTTAAGTTGTCTATGACTCAGAAGACAAATTGTTCTTGAAATAACTATCCAGTTCACAAATAGTTTACACCATATTTAAAGTGCTTACTCAATAATTTATTTATCAATAAATAGACTGCACATTAAATACAAAGAGAAGCACAACAGAGCTGTAGCAACACAGGCTGAAGAAAAAAATGAATTGAACACTATATCTTAACTGTTTATATCGCCAAAAAGAGCTTTGAAAATACATGAATAAGTGAATACATTAAAGGCATAATGTCCAATTAAACAGGTTTTTTTTTTTTTTTCTTAAAGTATTTTAATTAAAAAATTCCTGTGGAAATAATAGCATTAATGGAAACAGAATATGTAGACTGCTAGCTGTTGAGAGTGTGATCCTTCTGCTGCCCTTAAAGAGACTGCAGGGAGTACAATGAGGTGCAGAAAACAAATGTCAAGAATTAACTGGGGTTTCCCAAGCTCTGTATTATGCTTTGTATTTTATGTAAATAAACAACCAAAAAAATGTAAAAAATGCTTTTCTATAGGGCATTTTTAAGAATTACTTTGTTTTTTTTCTGCAAATAAAGCTTAACTGAGGTAAATGTGTGTGACAACAATGTGGAGTCTAGCTATTGAGCTGCTGTCAGGTCCTGAAAATGAGCAATTGCAGCTTAATTATGTGCTCAAGGCAGACGACTGCATTTAACCAAAAAGGTCAGCCAACAGTACAGTCCATTCATAGATTTTCCCTCTTGAATGATTCCCTTTTGTAGATTATAGCAAAAACAAAAAAAAAAACCAGATACATATTGTGACAGATGGCTTGGGCGTCTGCACAGCCGGGATGCCTGGAAGGACCGGGAGAGGGCAACCGCCCTGGTTTGCATGTCACGTTCAGAGCTGGGAAGCTCCACTCAGTTGGGGCAAATGGCCACCAGCAGGGTCTGCCCAGACATTCCAGGACACGTGAACTGCAGCACGTCCGCCACAACAGGAAGTGCTGCTAGGCCATGAGGCAGACAAACCCGGTGTGCTTCCAGGTGCTCATGCAGTGCTTCCGCCACACCTGGAAGTGCTGCAGGAAGATCGTCAAGTAGCACCTGGGTACTGTGTAAAAAGGGCCGTCTCACTCCAGTCGAGGAGCCGGAGTTGGGAGGGAGCGTGACGAAACTTACAAGAGAGGTGTGGAGGCCACAAGAAAAGAACAAGAAGGAAGGAAGGACTGTGAGTGATTGGTGCACTGTACTTGAGGAAACAAACAAAACGTGTGTGTTTTGGACATAAGCTGTCTTGGTGTCTGTCCGTGTCGAGGCTGGTTCCCACAATATACAGAGACAAAATCAAGATAAGGATAACATGCTTAAGAGTATAATAACATTTCTTTGACCTCTCTGGCAATAAACAATGAAAATCTTCTGTAGGGAAAATTATATTTTTTCCTCAAATTCTAGTAATACTGCACATTCTTATGGCAGCGTGAAACAGAAAATAAAGTAGTTTAGCTAAAGATTAAATGATGCTGTATAAATGTGACAGTCTTCTTAATTATAAATCATATTAGCCCTTGGCTAGTACAGAACACAGTCTAGACTAAATCACTAAATGGACCTGAATTTAACCTGCTTGAGTTCAAAGGAGTCTTTTTATAAAATAGTTTACATAAAAATACAGGCATTCCATCACCGGCACAGAAAAATGTTCTTTTAGACAAACATAAAACATGGCTCTTTACAGAAGTATAATGTTGCGTTCAGATGCTATAAGGATTTTCTAAATTACTATTTACAACATCTCAGCTTTCATTTTTGTAACATTCATGTCAGTTTCCCTTTGGTATTTTGGGGGCAAATGTAAGGCTGCTGTTGATTAGTCAGTGATCTGCACACCAATGTGGTATAGCGGGTCCACAGCTCCCATCAAAGGGCTGCTTTTAAAATAAATAATAACCGCGCTTGCGGATTGGTGAGGGTGCGTGGTGGTTGTGTTTCTGAAACAGTTCTCGGGGCGATTCACGATGTGGGCGTTTCTCACCAAAGTTCACAGGTGAGAAACCGTCCACATCCGTGATTGTTCCTGGGGCTGCTGATTTGCCACAGCTGCCATGCCCTCTAGTTAAATAGAAGTGCGAGTCGGCTAGGGGGAGGAAGAAAAAGAAAGAATGGATGGGAGGTTGCAGGAGGAAAGCATGAAGCAGTGGAGAGAGAGAGAAAGTCAGTGCGGGGGAACAAACGAGCAACGGCTCATACGCAGCTGATCTGGGAGCTTGGGTGTTAGGCCGACACCCGAGGAGCAGCAGTAGTGGTCCCTCCCCGCAGAGTTGATTTTGAAGGGCCGGAGTGACCGGAAGGCGGATGACTCTCCGTGTAAGGCCGCAGGAGTCGGGACCTGGGACGTGGTGTCCCCAGTGTGAAAGCCCTGGTTGTTGGGGAATCCCAAGTCACTGTTCGGTGGTGCCTACCAGAGCCAGGGATCGGAAAGGCAACCGACCAGTAGTGGAGTAGAGAGAAGGCCAGCTGCAGATAGAGCGACTTCCCTATTGAGAAGCCCAGACGGAGGAAGCAGGGGAGCCGCAGGTAAAAAGGCACCGGGCTGCTTGTTTGTTTTTTTTTTTAAAGAATGCTTCTTGCATTATTTTAACCTTGTTGATTTTAAGAAGACTTTTTCTATTTATTGGTTTTAACCTCCACGTGTCACATCTGTTTTTATGGATTGTTTATTTAAAGACTTATTGAAGGCACTGCATTATTTATTTGAACATCTTGTTTTGTTGTTTGTTTTAATAAAAGCACTTTGCACTTTTTCACCATCCCCTTGCCATGTTGTTGCCTCACTTCTAAGCTCATCGGTAACATTACCGATGGTGACGGGTTCAAGGGCCCCCAGACAGAAGATGGGAGGCATGCAACGAACCCGCGTCGTCACAACCAAGTGACTAAAAATAAGCTCTGTTTTTTCTGCAAACAAAAAACCAAAATGTGTTAAGTGTGTATCACATTACTCCAAATACAGCTTGACCAAAAAAATTACATTGTTGGCTGATTTTGTTATTAGTTTTATTTTATATTACTAAATGAGGGGAAATGTTAATGTTGACTTTCTAGATGTAGATATCGTGCTGAATTGTCAAACTGGAAGCTACCGCTTTTTACACTGATAAACTCATATTTGCGGTCTCTCGTACAGCATGTTAATAAAAGGAAGCCTTAAATGAACTCCTACCATGGTGGTATTAAAATGTTTTACAAATGATACCTTTACCATTTTGGTCTTCTCCGTGAATCAGTACACAAGCCCAGTTTAAGTGGCCCTGGCTTAGCTCTTTTCTCAATGCAGTTCCCTCCATTGCTTTGTATGCCTTATTGCCAGCTCTGCAGCTCAGCACCACACTTCTAATTGTACAAGGGTCATGGTGTATTTAAGGAACACCTTCCACTTAACATGAGTTTTCATCTTAATTTATTAACTGTAAAACATAATTAAACTTTAAATACAGTATATTTAAAACAGAATTATAGCAATTCAGGGTGGACTAATAATAACAGTAATATCAGGGAGGGTAACAGTATGTGGGGGAAATATTCCCTATGGAGGTTAACTGAATTAACTGAAATGGTCTGTACAATTTGTCGTCAAAGTGTTTTTGTCTGGTTTGACCCGATTATAACCATGTCAGTGTTGCGTTTCATAAATAAAGCATCAAGGTTATGTCCATTCTGAAAAGTAAAACACTGAATGGATTGAAACAGAAGATATAGCCTACCACAACATTATTTTTCAAATCCACTTATCTTCACCAGATTTGCAAGGAAAAATACAAGTACATGATGATTATAGGAAAAGAAAATGGTAAATATGCAGATGATGAAAACAAAACTCTCAAGCACAGCTTGTCTAAAAAAATAAACAAATTGGAACACCACAGAAAAAATCCAGTAATTCTTTTCAGATGGCAAGTGCATTTTGCTGTGCTAGCTGAAAATGAAATTCTTGCTTAAAACCCCTTCATACGATGGGCTTGTCTTCAGTATCCATTCCAAATGATTCTCACCTGATGAGTTGACCCTGTCTATATGACAGATGGAATTGTTGAGAGGCCGTGGGCTGATGGAATGATGAAGACAGCTACGAGTTGGTGATGCCAAACTGCTGGAGTGATAATGGTGATGAGGTTTTTCAAGAGAATGAATGGGATGAGCACTAATTACAGCTGTGAATGAATACAAGACAGATAAAATGAATTTCACATTAATGGAGCAAGACTATGCATGAGACAAAACCAAACACACAAAATAAATTAGATGGGGGGCTTAAACAGTTTATGGTGACAGGAATTTTTATGACAGTCCATAATGCAATCAAAATACCTCTAGCATTTTAATAATTTTTCGTGTTTTTGCTAGCTCCAAACAAGTTTTATACGTACAGGTTGAGTATCCCTAATTTGAAATTACAAAACATGATGCCACAAGTGGAAAATTCTACACCTGACCTCACTTATCCATGGAGGGCTCTGACCAACATTCTCTTTAATTAATAAATGTATTTTTTAACTGATGAGTGCATATGGATAACACATGAGCTGGTTCTTTTTTATGCTTTTTTTCAGCTGGTACTTGTAATTTATGATTCATTCCTTCAATCTCACTTTGTATTTTATGTGGTGATCCAACACACAAACAAGTAGCAAAATGTGTTGGGGGGGTGCTTTGTCCCCTGTCGTGCTTTAGAAACCATGTGTGAAAGGCACGTTAACAGTTGCGTGGCACCTCCAAACTGCTGCATGGGAAAGGGGAGTGAGCAGCGTAATTCAAAAGTGGTGCACAGCGCAGCTTTGAGGGAACATAGGCTCTGACATTCTGTTGGCGCCAGTGTATTATCAACCATTGTCACTGCCAGACATGCGTTCATTACTTACTGTGTTTTTTGTTTATTGTCTGTGTACAATAACCTTTTAATCAAAACACAGCAACGCAGGTAGAGACTGAAAGCCTGCTGTTATTTGTGGTTGCTGTTGTTTCACTGCTGATACAGTTATTCTGTTGATGTTACTGTGTACAAACGGTTTCATGCATGAAATTAAACATATTGTAGAAAATTACCTTCAGGCTCTCTGTATAATGAGTACACGAAATATAAATTTTGGGTTTAGAATTGCTTTCCGTCTCCAAGATATCTCATATTCCAAAATCTAAAAATATCCAAAATCCTTAACACTTCTGGTCCCAGCGGTTTCGGATTAGGGATGCTTAACCTGTACATATAATCGGCTACAAAGAATTAAGAGTTTGACATCACAGCTGAGTTCTGTTAAGGTCTTTTTCAGGTAGCCCAGATTGTATCTAAATAATTTATTAATAAAAAGTGAAAGAAGAAAAAGGAGCAATTGTCAACAATGTGACTTTATTAATTAATAAGCATTAAGCAGATTGTTTGGTAGACATTGCATCAGAAACTGTTTTTATCCAAAAAATTAAACATAAATTAACTTCAGACAGTTTCCAGAATCAGTAGCATTATTCCTAGCAGGTAGTAAATCGAGGTTTTCCTTCCAACAGTAAATGAGACCATTCTACTCCAGTTACACAATACAGAATATTTTGTGATTCCTGATACAGTTTTTACACCATACACTCCATCATAAAGATGGAAAGATAATGGGGATATATTGGAATATCTAAATACAAATAATAAATGAAACAGCAAAACGTCATTAATTCAGTACATTCAACCTCTGGATTTGCTAAACAAGTTCATCCATCTATTAGTTGACCTTTCTAATCCTATGATGACTTGCTGCAGCCCATGATATGCTGGTCCATAGCTGAGCACAATCAAGCACAACCAATTAACCTACCATGCATGTGTTTGGCCTGTTGGGTGAAAATCAATAAACTCAAGAGAATAACAAATGCAAACAGAGGGAGAACCCTTACCAGGCTGTGATTTGAACTCAGTATAGTGAAGATGTAAATAAACTGTGCTAACCACTCCACCATCCTGCTAAATACATTTTTTCGTAATATTTATTTTGCTTGATTACCTCTGCAGAAATGTGGAAAGGTGAACTTCTTGTCCATTTTCGCATTGCCCTTAAATGATGTCATATGGGTCAGAGGAGAATGGCTTAAGATTTTAAAAAATATTATAAACCGTATTTATTGTAATACATAATCATTTACTCATAGGGCTTACCTCAAGCATACCTCATATTGGGCTCCAAAATGAATATTTATATTGCCACTAATAAGCAACAATGGTTTCATATAACCACACAAGACACTGTTTTATGTGTGCTGTATTTTTTAGTTTGCTATCAGAAGGATAAAAAGTATAGTGCAAGTCTCCAGTTAAAAAACTCTTACCTACTTTCCTCTGAGGCTTCAAATTGGCTTGAAAATTGGAACTGCACCAATGACCGTCTGTTCAGTTACTACAGGGTGGCGCACAAAAAAGCAGCTAGCAAAATCATACATGACCTTTGTGACACACTTGGTGTATGGTGCTAACTTGGGGTACCTGTGACACTCCAACACTAGGAATTATATTATATGAATTGTATATATATATATATATATATATATATATATATATATATATATATATATATATGTGTGTGTGTGTGTGTGTGTGTGTGTGTGTGTAAAGATTCATGGAAGCAAGGGCCAAAAAAAAGTGAAGTGTTGAACACTCTTAATTCCACACATATTGGCCTTGTAATAAAGCATGTTAACCCAGAGTAAACAGAGATACTGTCAAAAGCACAACCGCTTGTAGAGGATGCACACACTGCACTGAGAAGGTACAGTAAACAATATTAGCATGTGTTTTGTACCCTGCCTAGCACCAGACACGTAAACTAACCGCAAAATTTCAAGTTACACTACAATTGTTTAATTTTTTACTTATTTAAAATGTTGTTTTTTTTTTAATTTATTGGGCATGCACGTTCGCATCTTTGAAAGTTCATATGTAGGGGACTTACTGTATTCTAATAAGTGCTTTGAAGTGAATAACATCAAATTTAATAGCCCTAATGGATAGACTGACATCTCAAATGGGATGGAGAATGGCCCCTTACCGAGTTAGGTGGCCACTATAGAAAGACAGCACAGGTGGATGCGTACTATACCTTTACCCAGACTGCCTGCCGACCAGGATGAGATGTTTCCCTAGTACGATAGGTGGCAATGCTCTCCTGCTCTGGCTCCAATTTGGACACCTGCAGGTCTGCCTTGGATGTGTAGTTCTGGCAGGCCACTGTGTTGGGATCCTCAGGGATCACCGTAGTAACAAGACTCCCATATTGTTTCTTGAATAACTTTAATTTGAACCTGAGATGTGTGGGGTTAATTTGGTGCTGGGTTTTTAAAAAAAAGTTTACTGTGGCCCCCTACAAGTCACACCATTCACATTCCATCACATGTATATGAAAATCCCATCAGCACTTCGGACAAATTGGGAATCAATCTCATGGGGTAAATTTAGAATTGCCAATTAGCAGGCACACTGTGAAGGGCCACTTCCAGTTATTTATTTGTAAATTGTTAAATAATCTTTCAGTAACCATTGAATATTTTGTAAGCTAATCAAATCCATTCATCCCTTAACCATCCCAGCAACCAAAGGTCGCAAGGCAGTAACAACACCTGGAAAGGGCACCAGTCAATCGCAGGGTGTGCACACACGAGGGCAAATCTATAAGTGCCAATTTCCTAACCTGCATGTCGTTGGACTGTGGGAAGAATCCCACACAGACATGATGACAATATGCAGTCCAGAAGTGCAGGAGAAATGGTCCCATATACTGAGTACGCTTCTGCTACAATGTCTGAACCAAAATCAGAAGGATAAGATCTGTATAGCACTAGCAGAAATTACATATATTGGTAATGAAGAGTGTACAATGACATATTTCCAAATGTGGTCTGGTGTAGCTGTGCTCTATTTTACTTATAGACACAGCACTTCATAATGCTTCAAAAAAACTTTTTAAATATGAAAGTGTTAAAAATGTTTTTAAAAGCTGACTTAACTTGACAAACAGTTAATTTACTATATCCTCAATTCACTTATTTTAATGTAAGACTCCAAGAAGACAGGTGTCGACCATCAGAATTGGCAAAAAGGCAGAAACCAAACCTAGACATAGCAACAGTCCATTGCAGGGAAAAATTAGTTGAGTGTTGTTATATGTGTTAAATGTGGAGAAATTAAATATTGCGAGTCATCCTCAACATGTGGTCCCAAATGAAAGCCTATACCCAGTATGCAGTGGTTCCTGAAGCAAAGCTAAAAGAATTTACTTGTCATAATGAGTAGAAATTTTATTTGTTTCTGTTTGACAGTTTATGCAAACTTTTCACTACATAAAACAATAAAATACACCTCTTCACTTTCAAATACTGAATAGGACTCCACCTACAGTTGAATCTTCAATTCTTGCAGAGACAGGTGCCACCTGCAGCCACTTTAAAAATAAATCTTGCCTTACCATTTTCAATGTAATGCCACTTGGCGAGGAGAAGCCTCGCTTGGCACTACGAAGTGGACAATAGAATCCAGATTACACTTTTGTGAATAAATGCCATAGATTAATAAGGTTCTGAGTCTTGAGCCATTGAGTAAATTATGTGCGTTTCCATCAGGTGGTGGGGAAGATGATGTGCATCACAATCGGCTACAACAACCAAGTCCTACTCTTGCTTCTCTGCATCTGGGCTGAGAAAATTTTGGAAGTAATACTGCTCAAGAAAAAATAAAACACTGCAAAATGTAACTAGCACTTACGGAGTTTGTTGTGCACAGTCACAGACGTCTGGCAGTAATGCAGACCAAGAACGCTGTCAAAAGTCACCTGACTGTAAAAACTCGCCAAGTGTATCACTGGCACTCAAAATATAACACTAGTTTACAAAATGCGCTTAGAATGTAACTTGCACATACAAAATGTGTGGTGCTACCAAACAAACTTTCGGCAGTAATCTAACTTCATACTTGCTGCTTCAAAGTGTACAGTACATATTCAGTAAATTTTAAGGATTTTGTTTATACAATATATATGGACAAGTGCCCAACAGATGCCATTTTAAACAGCAAAGACAGGCACTTTATATATATATATATATATATAAAATCAAATGCTTCACTTAAGTGCATAATTTCCACACATTAATTTATACAATTACTGTAAAAATAACTCAGACTTGAAAAATACCAAAGTTGAAAAATAACGTCATGTTAATTAATGTTCTGGCAAGCAAATACAGATTTGAGGATTGGTTTACAACCAGACAAGTGTAAAGATACAGTCAACCATAAGTTTCCATAACCAAGAGTCTTCTGAAATGTGTTAAAGAATATGTTGCTAGCTAATTCTGTATCTTTTGCTGTCATACTGAACACCATTTCCATTGTGCTTGTGAAATGATTTGTTTACAGCTGTACAGTATGGTAAGTCAATTCATTAGGCTGCGATCTCAGTCCCAAACTGTGGAACTATCCAAAGCAGCTGCACTGCAATTTAAAATGTGGAAAGATTAGAAAGGTAATTTATTTGCAATTACTAACAACAGCAATAATGATATATTATTGATACAGACACACCCCTGAAAATAGAAGTAAGGAATATATACTGAAAGAATTTTATTTAATCTAATAAGATACATTTCATATATTTGTCTTCATTCTAAAAACAGTAGGTACATGTAGTTGTAAAAATTACTTATAGAAGCAAATGTTTGTACTTTATTACCCTTTCACTCTGCCATTGTAAAAGAGTAGATAGTATGACTACATTTTCTACAAAACTATGCAACTCAAGCTTAACAGAAAACGGGTTTCCAGAACACAGCGGCAGTTCAAAAAGAAGGCACAACAACTGAGTCAAAAATCAAGCAAGTCTTGGAGGAGGAACTTGCCTGAGTGTGAAATGTTGTATAAAGCTGAAATGGACTTTAAAACAAGAAGGTGGACCAAATCCTGGTCTCTGTTTTAAACATATGAAAATACTTGAAAATTGGGGTTGGCCTGTGCTACCAAGCTATACATTTACTGAGTGAAATGAATACTTAAGCAGTCAGTTGAAATGCTTCTATATGCTGCAAATGTCCTTAGGAAATACATTTTTAAAAATCAGCTAAGAAAAACAAGATGTGTAATAGTTCAAACCAACTGAATATTTGGAAAGGCATAAAGAGTAAATACAAAAATTAACAAAGATTGATATATACAAATATCAATCATATCAAAGCAGCAAACCAAACTCTGTAGGACTAGACTTACGCTGTGGGGGCTGAGCATCAAAAGGCATCATCATTTTGGGTCTCATTCCCCTCCGCCCAGCTAATGCCGATATGCTGTCCTCTGATTCGTGCCCTGCAAAATCAGAAAGACAAGCACTCTTTCAATTTCATAGATGACATACACCAGTAGAAACCATTTTGTCTTTTTCACAACCAAATTAACTTCTCTAGGTCTACTTTTAAAGGCAATCAGTCACATCAAGATTGTTGCACAGTGAACATGTAATTTGTTTTGTACCTAATGTGTGGCTATATAGAAAGAAAGTCAGTAACATTTTCCTTACTGAATCAACCATCTGCTTATTTCCTTAAATAATAAAAATAATAAATAGTACTCACTAAATTTAATTTGCAATGGGTGCAAAAGTTGGCACACTACACCCAGTAGGGTCAAACAGTTTTTTTTTTTTCTTTGTTAAGATACAATAAGCTTTACTGTCATCCAGTAATCTGAAATTCCTGACACTTGGTACAAATAAACATCAAGACAAAACATTTGTAGAAATATTTGATTAGATAAGCCAAAGTAAGACAATCGTGCACATTCCTGTGAAACCACAGGGTGAAAAAGCATCAGAGTAGTGCACAAGTGACAGGCATTTTAGTAGACACATAACCAAGTTTCAAAATATAAAAAATAAATAAGTAAAACAGAAAATGTTTCATTTGATTTCTTCATGTATACTGTAAAAGAGTGGTTGAATTAAATAAATTAAATTCTTCTTGTAGGTGGCAGTAAATGTTATTTATTTATTTATTTATTTATAAAGCACTTTAAAAAACAACATCAAGGCTGACCAAAGTGCTGTACAATTAAAAAAAAAAGAAAACCCAACATTTCAGACACATAAAACCAAAGGGCAAATGAAACACATAAGAACTGAAGAGATTCTTAATAAAAAGTATACAGATAGTCAACATATCATACTGGGTTAAAAGCCAGAGAGTAAAAATGTGTTTTTAAATAGGATTTAAAGACAGTTAGCTAAGGAGCCTGCCTAACGTGCAATGACAAATCATTCCAGTGTTTTAGGGCTGCAACTGAAAAAGTTCGATCACCTCAGAGTTTGCATCGTGCCTTGGGAACACGTAAAAGCATCTGGTCTGCTGACCTGAGAGAGCAGTACATAAGGGTGCAGCAGTTCCGACAAATAAAATGGGGCACAACTATTAAAAGATTTAAAAACAAATACTGTACAAGGATCTTAAAATGGATTCGAAAATGAATTGGAAGTGAGTGAAGGGAAGCCAAAATCGGAGTAACATGCTCATGCTTTCTTGTGCCAATTAAAAATCGAGCAGCAGCGTTTTTGCACCAGCTGTAGGCGAGCAATGGAGGCCTGACTAATTCCAAAAAGAAGCACATTGCAGTAATCTAGACAAGATGTTATAAAAGCATGGATCACGGTTTCAAGGTTGCACTTAGACAAAACAGGCTTGATTTTTGACAGCCGCCTTAATTGGAAAAAGCAAGATTTTACCACTGCATTCACATAGCTATCAAGTTTTAAAGTGGAATCCATTTTCACACCTAAATTTGTGATCATGGATTTCTCAAATTGAGCCACTGTGGAAAGGTCAATGCATGGGTTCCCACTGGTGCTATTGGGTCTAAATAGCATGGCTTCTGTCTTGCTCTCATTAAAATTTCGAAAATTTGATGCCATCCAACTCCTTATGTCAATAAGGCAATCAAGCAGGGGCTGGACAGAACATGGATCTTAGCGCTTCAGCGGGAAATAAACCTGACAGTCATCTGCATAAAGATGGCAGTAAACGTTCCTAAGTGGGAACTGATTTTTTAAGCCATGTTCCCCTGTATTATTCTTCAACACTAACTTATTATGGTGCAGCAGATTAATAGTGAGGTTACATAATACACTGCTTCAACTTTATTACAACTGATTTTGTAAAACATTTTAGTAAAAGGTTCAATTGGTTGTACTAACATAAAATGTACGTTAAATGGTAAGAACGTACACAGATATTAATTTAGACTTCTAATGTAATTGACCATCATAAGCAAGATTAATCATGTCAACTGGGAATAAGTTATACTTTACAAAAGTAAGCAAGTGAAGTTCAAATATTAGTAAGAACACTAAAAATTTTGAAATGAATATCTTGATAGGTTTAGTAATATAAACACTACTTGGTTTAAAAATTATTATATTTTTTTGCATGAAATGTTTACTAGCAACAAAGTAGTGTTAGAATCTCACCTCGATAAGAGTTTCTTCGCTGATGAATACTGTTTTCTAGGCTGCTATCCACAGGTGTGATATCCTGAGAGGTGCGAGGGATTGGCGTGTCAGTCATAACCGGGTTTGGCTCAGGAGATTTGTCAATGGGTTTCAGCTCCAGCCGTTCATGGTGAATCCACAGATCAGGAGGTTTCAGATCTTTTGAACTGGCTTTGTATTTGTGAGAACCATTTGTGGACTTACAGGCTGCTCTTTTCCTGTTAGACAAAAAAGAAACCCTTCTAAAGTGATCCGAGTACCTTGCTTTTTCATTGGTAACTGGTGATATTAATAAGCAGGAATCGTATATGAATAAAGCTGGAAATGTTAGTTAAATACTGCCAGGATATTTGGAGAATGAAAGAGCTAGTCTCACATATGCAACATGTAGAAATTAATCAGATTTACACGTTAAATGCTTCAGTTCATGCCATTTCAAGACCCTCTTCTTTGTTTTCATTCAGTATGTAGTGAGTGGAGTACATGACAGAATGGCAAGCACGTGCGGGCCTGAATGACTGTATAAACCACACATTATCAGCTGCAAATTACTGTTATTTCAGGTGTTCTCCTTGTGCTATTCATAGCTATTTCACCTAGCCCATTATTCACTTACAAAAGCCTTGAGTGGCAATCCCACTTAAGCTTTCTACTAATGCCTGTGAAATTCAGAGCCAAATCAGACATTAGTTTTATTTCATCTAAGCAATCAATGCAATTAGACCCTCTTCTTCATAGTAGATTCGTGGATAGCTTGAACAGCTTTATCTGGATAGCTTGAATGAAAATGAATCATTATTTATTACTTGTATAATTCAGAATTATTAATCTGGAAATCAAAAAGTAAATTTTCAGCATATGAATATAAATATTTTTTCAAAAACAAAACATATCCAAAGAGGCTTCACCTCTAACAATGAAATTCAGTGTTTTAGTCAAGAATCGAGAAAGGCTAAATACAGTGGTACCTTGGAACACGAACTTGATCTGTTCCAGAAGGCTGATCAGGTTTTGATTTGGTCTAGTTTCAAAATGAATTTCCCCATAAGAAATAATATAAATAGGATTTGATCTGTTCCAGACCCCCAAATGAATGCTTATTTATACCTACAGATGTACATAACTCATGATAAAAATCACTTTCTCTCTTCTGTGCATTGATTTCAATGTTGTAAACACATACAACAAACAGAAATGACAATTTAAATGCATTGAGAAGACGAGCTGATGGCAACCTTGCTTTTTCACAAATGACTGCCTCAGAAACACTGTCTCCAGTTAATTGTTCCTGGTGAATCCACATTAACAGTAACTTTTCTACTTTTTTAACAATTGGCCCTCTCTGTTTCGATAATGTTTTGACACCTTTTGCAACATTACCACCTTTAATACCATCTTTATTTTTCAAAAATGTGCTTATCGTTGACTTGGCCGTCCCATTCTCTTCCGCAAGAGTCGGCAAATGCGAACCTCTTTCATGTTTTGTTATTATTTCCTTTTTTTGCTCAACTGTAACACACACACAAGCTTCATCATTGCTTTGCTGCTCTCACTTCTAACTTTCTTAGGTGCCATGGTAACTACTTTCAACAGGAAAACCCCCAAAAAAGGGCAAAAAAATAACACGTTCACAGAAAACACAGTTTCAGTACGTCTTTACATCAGGAGATCTGCGGTGATACTGAGGCTGAGTCATAGTCCTATACAGTATGCATAGGCCGATTTGGCTTTGTCTTGGCTCCTCATGGCTGCGTTTTGATTCATACAAGTTTTAGCAGGATATTCGTGTTCTGAATTTTTGTTCGAGGTTAAATAATATTAACTCCTCGTTTATGTTTTGAATTGTTCAGAGTCTGGGCACGTTTGTTTTGCAAGATTCTACTGTGCACATTGTTTAACTTCAGTATTGTTTTACAGAGTTCTTTTGAGATGAGATTACATAATGCAATATATGAATGTTCATAAATACAATGAGATATATACTGCACATGACAAACAAAACACAAGAAATATCTTTAAAAACTACGTTCTATACATTGGTGCTTCTTCTTCCTTATTTTCCTGTGATGTATCTACATCTTAAAATCACTTTGCCCCCTCTGCACACCAAATTTTACATGCAAGTTGCTTTGTCTTCAATTGTGCTATCATACAGTATTGCACAATTAAATCAATTATTTACTTTGCATCTTTATTATCCCTCGTTTGCTCTAACCATACTTTTTGTTCCTGCACTTGTAACAAGGCTGAAATGGAGATAGACTGTTTTGAAAATAAGATGCCCTCACAGTAAATAGAAGGGGATTCTCCTTTAGCTTAACTGACTATGACTGCTGTACTCGGAATCTAGAGGTCCAAGTTTGTGTCTGGAAGCTGAACATTGGGCATGTCGATTTCACGCTAGTGACAGCACTGTATTCTGATTTTACAATAGTAAACTACTTTCACTGTAAACATTTTGAAGAGCAATACTTTTTAATACCCCATGCTCATATAAACGCAGAGTGATCAGTGGACTGGATTACATATATTGGTAATGATCTCACAAACCCCTTTCTTGGTAATATAATATGGTACAAAGTAGAAAAGGAGGGGGTTTGGGACTGTATGTGTTTTTTACTTATCATCAATGAAGAAAAATTATAAATTTGCAAGCAGTTATTGTGACTCATTGGCAGATATTTTTATGTGGATCTCAAGGCACAAAACTTTGAGAAACACTAGACTAAATGTTAGAATATAACTTTCAAAAAAGTTAATCAATTTTCTAAAAACACACTGTTAGAGCCAGAGATTGCCACATGGGATGAAGAATAAACATTCATGTACAGATGCTCAGTGTGACAAAAATGATTAGAATTTATGTTATTGTGAGGAGACTGAATTAAACTCTCTTCAAATATAATGCACAACTTTCTACATTAAAGTTAGAATTTAAGAGCTTAATTACAAATGCAATCTATATTAAAACCATGCTATGCAGGTTAATGTGTTTTAGCAAAGTTTATTATCTCACAGTCACATAGTAAAATATGATTTTGCTGACAAGACACATAACTTTTTAAAACAACTCCACCAGAATAC
The DNA here is from genome assembly GCF_016835505.1 of Polypterus senegalus. Classification (NCBI taxonomy): domain Eukaryota; kingdom Metazoa; phylum Chordata; class Cladistia; order Polypteriformes; family Polypteridae; genus Polypterus; species Polypterus senegalus. Next base: position 103,712,455 of record NC_053165.1, on the reverse strand, counting down.
ATTTTATACAAATTCTGAAGGTAAATATGCTGTACATGTCAGAAAGTCTATCTTTTTTTAAAGAAATGACAAGTGTTTAAAGTCATACATACTTTTTCTGTTTGGAAGTTGTGCGATATGTGCATATGACAGCCACAACCACTACCACAATGATTGTGAAAGCACCGACTGACACAATTACAATCACTATCATTGGAATGTTGTTCTCTCCCATTGAAGTTGGGTTTCCAGAAAGGCTGGGCTTCCCTGGAAATGAAGAAAAAGAAGAATATGGTTGTTTAAACAAAGAAGGTGCAACTATTTAAAAAATTAAACAATATTAAATATGCACAAATAAAAACACTTTGCGCATTGACCTCAAATAATAATCCTGATAGTCTGCTGGTCCTACATACACAGAATATTGAACCCTTGACTCTACACTAACAAAGATATATTCAAGAATATATCTGATTTTTAACATTTTTTGGCCTTTCATTAACCTACTTGGCATTATCTCCAAACAACTCTCAAGATTAGAATTATATGTAAATATGGTTACATTCCCAAGTCCAGTTCAGGTAAATCTGCTTTGTTGAAACATAGAGCAATAAGGTCAAATAACTCTCAGGACAGTATTCTGCTTTAATCTTGCAGATGAAATAACATCTTGTTTAAAAAAAAACAAAAAAAAAAAAAACACAAATATTTAAACAAGTTCTGTCACTCTATGGTAACTCATCAATATTAATTAATAAGTGTGGTGAAGCCTTCAACAAAAAACACACAATGACATATTAATGAAAAGCCATAAAGCCATTCTTACAACAAACTGAAAATGAACCATTAGTTGAATCAAGTGATGACAATGTGAAGTGGTCTTCAAAAGTTGACAAGGATAATGAAACTGTTGCATAAGGCATTGTATCACTGAACTGGAATGATATGCTCAATGAATTTGGTCACATGAAGATTCACTGTGGTGCAAGTAGCTTTGTGGCAAAAACATTAAATGACAGCGATCAAGTAGATGGACAAGAAGATTTTAGTCCCCTAAGCAATGTTCACAATGCAGCAGCTGTTAATGTTCATCTAAGGGGAAATATGGAAGTCACTAACCCTTGTGCTCTGGTAGCCTACAATAGCACAAGGGGCGATTTGATCATTTGGATCAGGCACTGACTTTCTACCCTCTCCTGTGCAAGAAACAGAAAAATACAAGTCTACAAGGAAACACACTTATAATGTCTCGACTGCAACGTTGGGCTGTCACACCCCTTCACTTTCTGCACACTTTATTGTGTTGTCTATTTATTTTAAATTGTTAAATTTGCCATTTTTGCCCATCAATCTACACTTAGTAATTCATAATAACACAATGAAAACAATATAGTGTTTGCAAAAAGTGAAGGAATCTGGATATTCACTGCATTTATTATATAAACACAAACACTCTGTATTTTATATATATATATTTATTTATTACACACAACCCCAATATACACACCTGTTCAAAAGTTTGGACTCACCAAGATATTAAATGTTTTTTCTCAAATATTATATATATACACAGGTAGTCCCCAGCTTACGGACATCCGACCTACAATTTACGAACAGGGCCGCAGCTGCGTCCAAGCGGTGGCTGGACGGAGGCTGGAGGGGGGAAATTTCGCTGCCCGCGCAGTGTAGTATCCCTCGGGCGGCTCCCGACGGCAAGCAATTTCACTGCCCGCCCACCACATACGGCTGCCCAGTTCATTCTCGGTGGGTGGCTGGTAAGCGGTGACCCGGTTGTGGCTGAATGGGGCGGCGGGGGGTAGCATTGTAGTGTGCATCGGACGGCTGCCTGTTGAATGGGGGCGATTCACTACCCGCCTTTGGCCGCACCGTATTCGTTCTCGGTGGGTGGATGCTGCAGGCAGCATACTGTAGCGGAGGTGACATTGAGGTGGGCTGGTGATGAACTGCCCGTCGATGCCCCGAGTCATTCTCAATAGCAAGCCTGCTTGTACTGTTACGTACATAGCAGAAAGTTGTCTCTTGTCAGCACATCAGACGTGTTGACGGGTGCTCATCTTAACCTTTTGTCTTCACCCTTCAACAATGCCTCTGAAACACAAATCTGATGCAAATGCTGGTGATAGAGTAAAGAAGAGAAAAACCATCACCATGGAAAATAAAGTACAAATAATAAAAAGGTCAGAGAGAGGTGAAACTCCATCATTCATTGGCAGAGCACTTGGTTGTAGTCGGTCAACAATAGCATTTATTAAATTTATGTACCTGCTCTGACTTACATACAAATTCAACTTTAGTACAAACCTACAGTCCCTATCTTGTACGTAACCCGGGGACTGCCAATACACAGGTTGTACAGGTTAAGGAAGCAGCTAACCCTGAACCTTTAAGGCATTTCTTTCTCAAACTACAGACTCTGATGTACTTATCCTTTGGTGCAGTTGTGCACCTGGGCTTTGTGCTGCTGCTTCTTCTGACCTGGATAGGCACAGTTTTCCCTCTTCTCTCAAGGCAGTAGTGGACACCTTTTCATGAAAGCTTCATTTTTTTTGCAGTCTAAATAACCTAACATTTCACAAAACAACAATAAATTGGCATGTTTCTTGAGGAAGCTGTTTTGTTTTGGCCATTTCTGAACAGAGAATTTAACTATTTAACTTTTGGAATTCCTGCACCTTGAAATCCAAGAAAAGGCAATTACCTTGCCTCACTCAACAGAATAACAGGTTTCAGCTGAGCTAACACAGTTACAAAGGATTCTCTAATAACTAAATAGTATTTTTACATGACTCATTAAGAATAAGTTGAGGGAGTTTGACGACTTTTGATGACTCCGGTCTTGCAGTCATATTTGAATAATAAATAAAAAATCAGTCATTTCAAGCAGTAATAGCCATTTACAACAATAGTAATGCCGTGGCTATATTTTAAAATCATTTGAATGGCACCTGAATAAAAATGTTTCATCAGTTTCAATCAAAAATATGAACATTTCTGGAGGTGCACATACAAACATTATTAAGTTCAGAATCTGTCTATCCAGATAGAGGTGAATTCATGAACTGAAAAATATATCAGAAACAATACACTCAAACACAGCCAATTGTGATTTGTTAATTCATCCTGCCTTACTTTTGGACTCACTCAAAAATATGCCAAGTCAAAAATGAAACTGCTCAGCCTGAAATCAATAATCAAATATACTCTAACAAAAGTTATCAATTTGGTCTTTCTGTCCTTGGTTACTTCTTCCAAGTAAATTCCAGAGGATTAAAAAAGGTCTCACCATCTATAAACCTGATGCATTTTCAAAATCTATTAAGTTACAAAAGTTACAGCCGAAGGCAGTCCCATAGCTGAATACATTTAGTATTCTCAGTATTAGCAAATTCCATTCTCCATAGCATAAAAATTTGTCCTCAATGGGCATGAGTTGCATGCAAATTTTGTACACCCCGATCAAATGATGTGCTTCGTTGATTTTCTAAATGAATACAAATTAATTAAACTCCCACAGGGAACAAACTTTGACATGACATATTACTTCAAATTTTAATGTCCAACTCCTATTTGCTTAATCTAACAGACCAGAAACCATTCAAAAACATTTCCTCTTGGTGCATTATTATTTTTAACCATTAGATAAATTGGTACTGAACTTTGTTTTTATCGAGACCTATAAAGTAGCTTGTAATTATGTAGAGTCCTGAGGGAGCTAAAGGTTTCGCTAGATGGGAGAGGATATCTTAAAAGGATGGGAGACGCACAGAATTAATTATTACAACTTTCAGGAAAGGGTGGCAGTGGAGTTTAAACTTGTGACTGGAAAAAAAAGCTCACTACAGGCAGGAAGTGTTTTTGTACTCTGTGCTTTCAACAGTTTAAAATTAGAATGCTCTCTTTCCTTTCAAACTGTCTCTCCATTTAGTGTACAAACTTTGCAGTGATAAAATATATGATAAATGGTGGTCCTAAAGGTCACCTCCTCATTTATATAGTAATGGAATAGTTGGTATCTCCTTTTTACCGTCCTACAAACAAATACCCTGAGGAGAAATCCTTCTGCTGGATGGCAAGTTGTTAAAAGCTTCATTTTTTAGATAATAAATTTATAAATAGATTTTTTTAGTAGAAGAACAGAAAAGACCTCCCACACTTATTTCAGAATGAAATGGTCCTTGTTACAAGAAAACATTAAATGAGTTCAATATTTTCACCTTGAACAAAAAAATAAATTAAATGATGGAACAAGAGAAGTGTTGAAATTAAGAATGGAGTTTGGGAGGTGCAGACTACCTTCTAATTTAAAAATCAGTCTTTCTATCTGGTTAAGGGTAACATTCATACACATATTAAAATGTACTTGAAAAAATAAAGAACTGAAGATGTATATTGAAAATGTTTTAATACAATACAGTTTAAAGTTACATCTAGGAGACCTTAAACATTGCACATGTCAATATTTGGGAAGCATTACATGAACAAATTGACAAACTTTTGCCCACCTCAAATATTTAGATTCTTAAAACCATTTAACCTAAATGTGATGCCGGTCATTATTATAATAATATTTATCTTCACTTTCAGAAAGCATTTGATAAGGTGCCACTTGACAGGCAGGGCATCAAACTAAAAGAAGTGGGAGTTCAGGGTGTTTGTAGACAGGTGAAAAACTAGCTTAGACACAGGATGCAGAGGGTGATGATGCGAGGAGCCCTATCAGTACTGGCTGATGTTAACAGTGGTGCTCCACAGGAATGAGTGCTAGGGCTGCCGTTATTATTAATACATATAAATGATTTGGGTTGGAATATGTTTTACTTGACAATCTGATTGATCAATTCTGTTTGGACCCTAACTTGATGGGGTGGATTCTGGACTTCTCTGAAAGACTAAGCAGCTCTGTTGGTACTCTGCAAGGGTGCTGCCTATCTCCTCTTTTGTTTATCTTAAATACAAATGACTGCAGAAGTTCACATAAGAATAGACATATAATGAAACTTGCAGACGACTCTGTCATGGCGAGTCTTTTTACAAGATGAGGAAAACAGCTATGGACCTGTTGTCGATGAGTCTGTACAATGGTGCGATTATTCCAATTTATGGCGATCCCCACCATCCACTGTCTCAACTTTAATTAAAGGGGAACAATCATTGATAACAAACTAAACTTTGATCATAACACAGAGCTGATTTGTAAAAAGGGGCAGTCACAACTTTTCTCTTTTTCAAACGGCTTTAAAGTGGACAAAACCATAATGACACTTTTTTTTTTTTTTTTTAAATAATTCCTTTACCAAATCCATTGTTACATTTGCTTTTGTCTGTTGACTTAGCAACCTCAGCAATAAGAATATAAACCATCTTAACAACATACAAATTAGCTGCAAAAGTTTTGGTTCACAACAGAGCACTATCGCTGAAATGTATTGCAAACAGGTTAGAAAGAAAGCCAACTCTGTTCTGTCAGAAAATAGCCATTCCCTTTTTCCTAAATTCCAACTGTTGTAATCAGGCTGCAGAATTAGGTTTCCAAACGCAAACAACAACATGTTTAAAAACTCTTATTCCTAGAGCTATAAGCATTTTAAATTCTGTTACTAGCAGGGATACTGCTAAATGTTAAATTTTGTATTATTGTTTTGCATATTGTTGAAAGTAATTATTCCTCTTTGTACTAATCTTGAGTGTGTGTTTAGGCAATTACATTGGTTGTGAAATATTGTGTCTTTGTTCTTCTATTGGATCTCTGTAATAATGTCTTCAGTTTTTGCACTTTTCTACTGCAAACAAAGTTCCCTCCAGGATAAGAAAGTCTACCTAACCTATCCTAAGTAACAAGCTGGTTAAGGTTGCAGATGATGCCAAGCTAGGTGGATTGGCAGATAATCTAGAATCAGTTAAATCATTACAGAGGGACTTGGACAGAATTGTGGAAAATAAAACTTAATGTAACTAAATGTAAAGTATTAGATTAGATAAACTTTATTAATCCCAAGGGGAAATTCAGATGCATACAGCAGCAGAAACATAAAAATGAGAACACAGATTAACAGGAAAAATAACAGCCAATCAATCTATCAATATATAAATAAATACATAAATGTAATGTAATTAATGTATGCTGTTCAGATATGTCAAAATGGCAATTCAAAATAAACTTGATGAGTGCCCAGGATTAAGCATTGAAATGTATGATAGCAGTGGGTAGAAGAGACTACCAGAGGCACTTCTTAGCACACCATGGAGGAATCAGCCTGAGGATAAAAGTGCTCGAGAAGAGAGCCTCCTGAAGGGAATGGAAGGCATTTTTCATGATGGCATCCAATTTTGCCTCCATCCTCTTTTCTTCAACAGCTTCCACTGTGTCCAGAGGTCGGCCTTGAGATGGAGCAGGCTTTCCTGATAAGTTTATTCAGGCAATGTGCTTCTTTTGAACTCAAGTTGCTTCCCCCAGGAAACCACAGTGTAGAACACCACACTGGCTACTATGGACTGACAGAACATTTCCAGTAGCTTGCTGCACACATCAAAAGACCAGAGTCTCCTTAACAAGTACAGTCTGCTCTGACGCTTCTCATACAGAGCCACTCTGTTGTCAGACCTATCTAGTTTGCAAACATGTTGGAAGTAAAAATGTAAGGTTTGAATACACCATGGGAGGTCTGAAAATCAAAATTACACCTTATGAGAAGGATTAAGGGGTTGTAGTGGACTTGACACTACCAGCCTCCAGATAGTGTTCAGAAGCCATTAACAAGGCTAACACAATATTAGGTTAAACAGCATGATGTGTAAAGTACAAGGCCAAAGAGGTTATGCTCAGCACGTTGACACTGTGTCTGCAATGTGCGGACATTTTTTTCCATTATTATTTCTAGTAAGTCACAAATACATGGACAATGTAAAACAAATGTCAAATTCAGCATTAGGTCAGCAGAACTAAAATCACAATGTAGCTGCAACTAAAAGGTTATTTAAGAAAATGCACATTACCAACTGATGTTGCAAAGTCATCGCCTGAGTGTCGTCCTCCAGGTTTCACTGAAGACCCTGAAGCTGTAAAAATAGAGAACACAAATATAGTCAAGCTAAAATAATTGGGGAGGGGGGAGAGAGAAAGGGGAATAAAACAAATAAAAGTATAATAGCTCAACCTAGAGTACTATGCTCTCCATAAAAACAAAGTTTCTGCATCCACAAATGCAAACACTACTCTTAAAGAATATCTGGTCATTTCAGATATTCCTAAAGATAAGAAGGTGTCCAGAGGGTTTTTTTTATCTGTCTGTGGAACTCAGAGAAAGGTCTGCAAATAGGGAGTGACTGAAGGAGGCCGGGCAGATGACGAATGTGAGATTGAAAAACAAATACCCATATGTTTATATAACCCACCCCAAAAGGCAGAGAACTATTGTGGTTCATAGCTTAAGGACTGGACACATCAACCATTTAAGGGCACAATATAAGATTTAAATGCTTTATTACCTTTTGAGTTACCATGAATTTATAGAGTAGGAAAAAACATTGTGATTTAGGGGTTCTAACATACTGCGGAAAAGCAAAAACTTTTAACAAATTGCCAGACAGTATACGACTGGCACAAGTTTTAAAAGAGCATTTTTCTTGGCAGTGGCATAATGGCAACTGAAATGACTATGAGGGGCAATACATTTGGGTAGAAAAAGCAACTACTACAACATTCCTGTCATTATAAAGCTCTGAACTGAGCTGTTCAATGGTATGGTTGAATGACATGAGAAAACGAATATTTGAGTAATGACAAAGCAAATCATCTACTACAAATATGAGAGGTATCACAGTTATTAAGTAAATAAACTTGTTTCTTGTTCAGTGAAAAGGCAGAAAATAATGAAATTTAAATGTTGGTCTCATATTTTTGGTATAATATATGTATAATGAAAGTTTTCCATCAAAACTGTCACTTTTTATGTTTGAAGACAAACATGTCACTACAGGGAGAAACACAAAATGATTTGACATTAAAATAAATTTAGGGCTAAAATTTAAATCTATGGGTAAAATGATTTACCCATTCCTGGCTTAATTTCTTTACTCTGCATCACTGCTTGATTCAGCAATTGTCCTGTCCACTCAAATACTTATCAGTTCAGTGGGATTAACAGCATTTCATTTTAAAAACTAACTGAAGTGCCAGATTCCTAGCAAGTGTTTTGGTCAGAACCAGCAAGGGTGGAACTGCATATCTGAATTACAGCAAGAAGTGATCAATGCACAAGCTGTAATCAAAACTCACTTAATATGCTTTAAACACAGCTCCATTGCATGCTGGATGGTCAAGGCCTTCCAAATCATTGATTACTTGTTATTGGCAGCTATCTGAGTTAGTGCAGTACTAGTCCACTTCAGACATTCTGTATTATTGTGTTAAACAAAGATGATTTCACCGAGATTGAAAGAATTTCTCATATTTTATGCCTTCCTGCAATCAGCCAGGTTGACAGCGATTTTCTGAATAAATGACTACATGTGCTCAGAGAAAACATGCATGTATTCAATGAGATCAGATTATTAAAAAAAAACAAGAAGTCATGATTCAGACAAGTCAAACAGCAGCAGTGGATTTCATTGGCATTGTAAAATTTACAGTAGTTTTATAAGCACAAGTAGATCAACAGGAAACTGTGAAACATTTTTTCTTAATGCTCGTTATAAAAACTGTTTGCTATAAAAATGAAGGACTTATTCACCTTAATGCAGAAAAATAAATCCTTCATACCACACTACACCTTTCAAAAAGTGAAATATTCAACAAATGCACCCATTGTTTGATTTTCATAATGCATTTCTATAGGCATCATCCTCTCCCAAGTGATCCTTGACAAGCTTGTGATGTGTCTTTGATCTATTAATTAGTACAGGGAAAAGATGAAAGTCTAATGTGCCAGTGTGTTACCATGTTTTCGATAAAATTCAAAAGCATTTATGAACAAAAATTTTGCATTTGAGATCTTCCTGCTTTAAATTGTATTTTTGTGTGCTTTTTCAGCTGCCTTTTTTGCACCATTGCCAAAAAAAAAAACAAAAAAAAAACCAGATTGTTTTAGTTGTTTCAAATTGGGGGAAATCACAAAAATCAAAAGGGTAGCTGAGCTTCATGTAGACACCAGTCTTGTAGTGAAAGAAGTCAGCCCAATTTACAGTTATAAATGTGCCTGTAAGTGTTAAGCTCCCGTCACACTACACAACTTTTCCAGTGATGTTCAGTTTTGCATTCATTTACATAATTTTAATGTGTCAGGGACTTTTACATTATATTATTGTGACTGCTAGTTGAGAAGATAATATCCCCAGTGACTGATTTGATCTGACCAAATCAAACAATTTGGATTTTGTCATAAGGGTTGGCACCTTGGTGTGTGAGAGTTGAAAACCAATGAGCATTCAGTCAATGCTTTCACTGCAACCCACAATGAAAGAAAAATGGGTGTTTTGACCTGTGAAAACAGAAAACAGACTTGCCTGTCTGATTTATTGTGTTTGTCAAACCATTAATGTATAGAAAAGTGAACAAGACAGGTCAAAACCGTGACCACTAACGATTTCAGACAGTGTGTCAACTGGCTGTCAAAATGTGATTTGCTTGTGGAACTTTTAGAAATCTGAACCTGTGCTGAGAAATTGTGAGGGTATTGTGTAATCCATCATCCACAGCAATTCCTAGTTGTATACAATCCTCATGATGTTGAGATCCTGCAACTGTAGTTGCACAGTCTGACATGCTCTCTGACTAAAAATCGTTTCATTTGCTTCTGGCCTTAGAGTAGCTGTGTGTATAAATTCAGGAATTTTTTAACTCTGTCAATATTTTGCAAGTTTAAACACCAACTCCCTATGTCTATGATAGGGTTGAAGGTGCATAAACGGCTCATTAAAGAGCTAAAAACACCAAGAGTACAAGGACGTATTCACAATGCAAGAGGCAACTCACTTAGGTCCTGTAAAAATATTTATAGTAGCACTAATAACTGCATCAGACACCACCAACTAAATAAATGGTAATTCAGGAACAACTGCAATTACTGTGGAATATGTCAGGGTAACAAGCTACAAATTAAATGTTTTTTATTTAAAAAATAAATAAGTAATTATGCTTTGACCATTGTGAGTATTCGTAGCTGTTTAGAAACAATGCTGTAAAGGTTCTTCTGTACTACAAGACTTTTTTTGTCAACAATTACTCATGTACTTCATGCTCTGAACATGGCAATCTGTTTTTGTGCAGTTTATCTAATGGCTTGATAAGGTGCCACTAATTACTCTAACTCTTCAGGATAAACACAACCCACATAACATAAATTCTTAATATCATGTTGTTAGGTTGTAATAAACTTTACAACTTATGTCAATGCAAGAAAGAGACCGAGACAGACAGGAACAGACACAGTTTGTAAACCTACTTAAGAGTAAGAATGAAACCAAATATATATATAAAATGAAGGTACAGTATTGACCATGATTATGGTGATGGCTCATTAAGAACATTTGCCTGGTCATCCTCTTATGAGTGCATCAAAAATATTAGCAAGAAATGGCAAAAATGGACTAGACAGTAGAGAGAGACTGAGATGAGTAGTGAGGAGAAGGATGAGGAAGAGGAGGAGGAGGAAGCAGGAGCAGCTAGACTCCATTACCTTGGTCATTAGGCATTTTGTCAGAAGATTCAGCTAAAAGGCCAAGTGTAAAAAGGAGGGAGAGAAAAACACAAATCCATTGAGTTAAAGAAGAAGCATGGAGCAGGCAGCAGCAGAAACAATAAACCAATTAGAATACCATCATCTCTTCTACTTCACCTCTCTGGCGAAAGGATTTAATTAGTGACTGGGCTAAAGCAGTAGGATTTGGAAAATTGGAAGGTTTGGGAAAAGTTGTAAATGGTTAAATCTCAGATTCAAACATGCAAACTATATGACATTAGAAATTCTTTGTATTTTGATTTAAATACTGATTACAAATACAAATACAATGATTTCACAATTGAGAAAGTCCAGAGTTTGCTTTGGACACATCAGTTATAAAGCCATACACAAATAAACAGTTTCATTATCACAAACAAAATGAAAACCTTTCATGCCTATTTTCTCTCAAAAAACAGAATTTAATGTTAAGTAGAATAATCTATCTTTGCAATATTTAACTCATATATTCCTTAAACTTCACTTACTGTATACTCATCCATTTTAGCTCATCAAACCACAGACAAAAAGAGTATATAATATACCTTTAGGAGTTCTGAACTGAACGGCCTCTGACATAGGCCCCATTCCTTTTGAATTGCGGGCCTGGATTTTAAAGTAGTATGGAGTATCAAGTGTTAAATCTTGGATCTGGTGTGTCAGTCTGTTCCCCACCACAGGCTCTATGACCCAGTCATGCACTTCAGCATTCACATCTGTGCTGTAATAGATGATATAACCTAGTGACATGGAAAAAAAGTTATTATGTATGCCTATCTGTAAAACACCTTTCTTCAAGGAAAGAATTCTGAAAAACTGAATCCTAGTTCTTTATGAATTTCATCGTTGTCACAAATTCAGCTTCTTCATGTATCCCATATTAGTGCTACCTAATGTTAATTTACTTTATTTCTTGTTCTCACTCAATTTAATATTTTAAGGAGTGTTAGAATGCAAAACTTAATTTTATTTATTTTTTTTAATACTTACGAATCCAGTATCAGGAGCTCAGAAGTCAGATGAGAATACAAACTTATGCATTTGTAGAACACTTTTAAGATGCTGTCCATTATGACAACCAGTAACTAACTATAAAATATTTCAGACCTGAAGTATACCAATAAGTTAAATGAAAATTATTCATGTTAATATTAATTTATTTTTTTAAGTCGATGTTAGAAACCTCTTTGCCAATAGTTTCTGTGCCGAAAATTTTTTCACTGAAATGCTTCACTTTATTCTAGATTATAAAATATTGAGGTTAAAATTCACAATAACAAAAGTAACAAACAGTGATAATGGACACAGTAAATGAATATAACAAAAAGCACAGCGAACACACTTAAGATAAGAATAATCTTTTTCATTAATTTCCTATTTCATTTTTTTTTCTTTTTAATGTTGCACTGCTCTGTTTGAGTACCTGTGATTTTTCCATTTGCTTCAGAGGGAGGCTGCCAGTTGATGATAATTATGCGTGGCTTTCCTTCCTTACTCACAACAGTCACATCCTTTGGAGGGGAGTTTGGAACTAAGGAAGTAAGAGAGTTACTTTTACCACATGCCAAATGCAACTGTTACAAGGCAATCACAGCAATCAACTTTTAATGAAAGGTGAGGCATAAAGAGCACAAATAAACACATACCTGTGGGACACTACAGATAAGCTATTGATTAATTTTAGATGCCGTTTGTGATAATGTAGGAAAACTGTATCCCATCAGATGTAAAACTGCATGCTAATCACCTAAATGATGAATTCTGTGCTGAGCGCTATGCTTACAAAATGCCACCAGAATCTCCATTTTCATGTTATACATTATCCAGATAGGCTGTTTTCCCACCACTAAGAAATACATAATTGCTGTGATAGTAAAGGAACATCTGGTAGAAATTTTTTTACATGGGGAAAAAAAACCCTAAGACCTTAAACAGAGAAGCATCTCTTTTGGTGGGTTTAGGTGTATGTGCTTACTTTTATATAGCACTTGCTTAACTAAAAAGATTACAATATGCAAGCTTTCGAGGCAACTCAGGCCCCTTCTTCAGGCAAGATGTGATTACATCTCGCCTGAAGAAGGGGCCTGAGTTGCCTCGAAAGCTTGCATATTGTAATCTTTTTAGTTAGCGAATAAAAGGTGTCATTTTGCTTGGCTTTTCTCTACATTCATAATGGCTAACACGGTACAACACCCTAGTACTATAGCACTTGCTTTTAAAAATGAAGCAAGAGTCATGGCGTAGTTTGGAGGCTCAGATGTCTGGTACTTTTAATTATGTAATCTGTCTGGGCATTTAAGGTACTGTGGACTCCTAAGTCCATGTTTACACTAACATTACAATTTTTCCACATACATTACCAGGTCAGATTTTGGTGTAAAACACCCACAAACACAATATATCTGAATTCTTTTAGATCAGAGACAGGTGCTTTTGTACCAATCCAGTTCTAACTTTAAAACAGTTAGTTTGGATTTTTACTCAAGATGTAACATGACTGAACCATTTTCAAAAGTTTTACTGTGCATGATGATTCCATCCAAAAGAAGGTTAAAAAAAAAAAAACCTATGTCTACTGATTTTAAATGTGAACATTTAACTTTTTATATAATATCACATGATTTCCTCCTAAACAATCAACAGGAACACTCATTATTATCTTTCAGTTTCAATGGAATAAATACATTGTAGTATCATCACATCTGCAAAACTTAGTACGGTCTACTATAACCATGATGTCAGGGAGATATACTTGTGAAGAAGTGAATGGAAAACTGCACAGAATTCAGTAAACAATAGATCTGCAAAATGCCAAGCCACATTACATCCATTAAAATAATAATTATTATTATTATCAGCTCAACACTGAGGTCTCCAGCAGACTCCCTCTGACAAGTCTCTTTATAGTCTTCCTCTCTAATCAATTACATCTGGGCTGAAGTGCTGTTTCAATAAAGGATCTCATTCAAATTCGCATATTAAACATGCACAGTAAAAGTTACTTAACCAGAGCCTAGCTTAAAAATGGCATGGTGTACAGTGCTAGATTTTCTCACTTGTCTCAAATGTGGTCCCATGAGCTGTCATGCTCCAGGTGCTGGATCGGCGTCCTTTAGTCACCATTACTGAAAATTCATAGAGAGTGTTGGGCTTCAGTCCTGTGACCATATGGGCGAGATTCGTCGTGTTGGAAGTCTAATAAAGAAACATAATTGTTGGAGAGTTTAGACTTAAAGCAAACATTTCTCTGTTTATTCAACATACATTAAACTCCTCCAAAAATTGTAAATAGTTTACTATTTACAATGCTTATCAGGTCATATACACCTATAAGAAAATTGTTTTGTTCATCTCATACCAGAGGCGCCCATTTACAGTGCAACAGAGCACATTACTTGCCAACTCTAACAAACGAATAGTGCAGCTCTAAAACTGGCTTTTTAAGTTGTTTAAATTTTAAGTTGTTACCATAATTCATTGTTTAGTTCAGCAAAAATTATACATTCACTTGCATGAACACTTACAAGGAACATTTTTTTTTCTTCAAAATATACCAATTCACCTCTTACAGTTAATATCATTTTGCAGATTGTCTGATTAGAAATGTTATTTTAAAAAGTGACCAGAAAAGCACCTTAAACAAAAATCAGGCATTTATTATATTTTGATACTTTTATGTATTTCAAATTACATTTTATTTTGAGATGATTATGGGCAAAATATTGTGCACTAAGGACATAGTGAAAGCCAATAAGGGTTTGACCAAGTGGTCCAGTTACAATAAAATTCATAATATTGTGTTCAGTAACATTTTTTAATACCTCTTTAGCTCCAATTTACTTACATAGTGATATTTCAGAGCTATTATTTAACAGTACAATGCAATCAGAAGCATAAAAGGAAATGTTACCGTGTGTTCATCTAATAAAACAAGTATAACAACAACTAAATACCACCAAGTTCAAAAAGCAACCATACAGTTTTCACACTTAAAGCCAAGCTGTTCTGATTCTCACTTTTCTAAGGCCCATGTAATGTTACAATTTTATTTTAAATTATTAACATTCACACTGAAAGAGCCAACATCAAACATTGGCCCCATTAAATGTGAGACTTAAGTTCGACAAACACTGGCATTCATATGTGGTTACGAATTAAGTTAGCTGGCAGCATACATTCTTTGTAGTCATGTAAGAGAAGTTGTGGTGATGCCAGGAGCTAACAAATCGATCACTGTGTGCTCTGCATGAATAGAAAATCTTTGCAAGCCAGGTAAGATGAAGTCTCTTTTTTTCAGTATGTGTGTGCACGATTTTACTTTCTCTCTGTGCTGAAGTATTTAAATAATCATGACTAACACTTTGGTGTAAAAATTAATTCCCAGTTGCAATTTGAACTATGGAAGCATACATATAAAACATATTTTAGAATTAATACTGTGCTTTAAATACTCGTTTTTATTAATTTTTGCCGATATTGATTCCGTATTGAGTAATGTGCTTATTTAGATTTCTGTACCCTTTTTATTTAGGTTGTATGTTGTAGGTCCCCTCTGTGAACAGAAATTTGAATCAACATGCTGTTGTCAGGGACAATCCTCATTAATCAGTGAATTAAATGTATATAAATCATACATACAGAATGTTTGCTCCTTAATGCGTCAAACCATACACAGTAGGCACATGTGTGGTCTATTATAAAACAAAAAGCCTCATTTTCACTTTCAGGGATGCAAGCTTTATGAAAAATAAATACAAGTTAGCTTTGCACAAATTCTCATTTCATGCAATTTATCCCTAGTTTGAAAGGCTTACCTTGTACTTCGTGTTAGCAGGGATGTTGGTCTTCCAGCGCACAGTGTAGTAGCGAGCATCAGTAATCTTCTGATTCTTGGGTAGGGAGTTGTCGGCCCAGGTAACCTTGATGTTGTCATGGCTTAGCACAGTGGCCTGTACTCCCACAGGTGGCAGCATGGGGGTGGGGTCTGGTACTGGAGTGTATGGAGCATTGAAATAGTCATATACATCAACTTCAGGGTCTAATGGGTCTAAGAGTAATTAAATGATACCATGGTAACAAAGCAACAAAAAAGGAAAATAGCAAGCAAATAAAATGTGGAGGTTTAGAAAGAAAATGGGTGTAGAATGAAGGGGAGAATGGGGGAGTGAAGAAAAGAAAAAAAGAATATAGTATTAGTACGGAAAAAACAGAGCCACTAGAGTCCTACAGGGGCTTTAGGAAGCTATTACTCTAAATCAATACTTCTTTCAGGTGAGAAAGAGAAACAAGTAGGGAAAGTACACTGCTAAACCCACTGAATAGGACCCTTCCAAATCTGAAACCTGAAAAGATTTCCAAGGGAAACACAATTCAAAAAATAAGGTATCTGTCAGAATCAAGTACACTATGTGGTCAAACTTTTTTGGGGGGGGGGGTTTATAATAGATTAATTTATTTTCACAGGCAAAGATTAATTTAACTTTTGTTTCCCTATGTATTGCGGTTGAATTTGAGGAAAACAAAAATGGAAAAGTGCTCTGCACCCCATTTAAAAATTCATAAGAGGCATACTATATTCTGCTCTTTTACAAACTGTTTAGCTTCACCAGCTGCTTTAATTTCCCTGCACTAATAACATATTAAAAAGTTATGGGAAAATCTTCGCAACTTTATTTATTCATGGTAATTCACCTTGCTTTAAGGCTTGCTGGGATGTGCTGCTTAAATATTTTATCACATTAAATATTAATCTGTAATGACCGTCTGCTCTTCCTGGTTAATATTCTAGGAACACTTTTAAGTTACATATTAAAGACAGTTAAAGCTGAAGATTTTTTTATATCGTTAGGCGGGAGGAATCAAAGGGTTCCAACAATAAAATGTAATTGCTGCGATACTTTTTGTTCATCTGCAAAGAGCTCACAGAAAAGCAAATTTGTACAAACCATTCAATTTGAAGAAATGAAAAACAGACATAAAAATTGTCATACAAAGGGCGGTCCATCATTGGTGTGGCCTGAAAGTAAAAAATTGTGTGGGGGAATGAGGAATAAATCACAGTGGCTTTCTATTGCATGGAACTCCAGTGACCTCACCATGTCTAAAAATGTACTGATAATTGATATGCTTGCAGATGGTTACAGAAAGAGAAGGAATTGTCGTCAGGCACTATAAGTTTGAGATACTCCCTTTAACAGCTCAAAGGACATTAATTTCTCTTTGATACATCAACAGCATCTCTGCACGAACTGTATTTGCTGAAAAGTTATTTAAAATTAGACACATTTTTCAATCACTTCCAATAACTTAAAATTTCACAGAATAGCAATAGTACTCTTACATCTAAAAAATGATTAAGGTTTTGAACAGCAAAATCTTTAATTATAAATTAATATATATCTTTAATTTCTTTTTAATTGATTTTCATTAATCAACTAATGAGCAGGAATTAATTTCTTACCTGAAAGAGGTCTTGTGACTGCACTCTCATAAACCGGTTCTCCTTCACCCATGTTATTGAAGGCTTTAAGTGTAATAACATAATGGGAACTGGGATCTATCATAAACAGAATATAATTTCAATTGATATGGTTTATTTTATTGCAAATTTATTAAATGCTTCTATTTAAACAGCATTAAATACATATTTATTCAACATGCTCTGTCATCAACAAAGTAGTTTTGCTTCATGGGAAACCATATTTTAAAAAATGTGGGTTGCTGCTTGTATTTATTTTTGTAAAGAAGATCAAGTTACAGTATTTCTTTTACATATATTGTTAGTTATTTCTGCTGTTATGTGGTGGGCTCTCATTGCCTCAGTACTTAAAAGGCCCCATGTGCTCAGAGACAAAAGTAGCTGCGTGATTAACAGTAATCTATTTATACAAGTGAGTCAAGCACACAAAATATATTTGAGTCCTTTATAGTCCTCACTAAACTGGTGCAGGAACACCATCTAAATGGGGCAGCCGCTTTGCCTCATGCTTCCAGTCTCCCCACTTTCCACATGTTTTAGTATTCGCTATCCATCAATTATCCAACCTGCTATTTCCTAACATAGGGTCACGGGTGTCCCAGCCAGCACAGGGTGCAAGGCAGGAACAAATCCCGGGCAGGGCATACACACCCACACACCAAGGACAATTTAGGATCACAAATGCACCTAACCTGCATGTCTTTGGACTGTGGGAGGAAAACCGAAGTACCCGGAGAAAACCCACGCAGACACGAGGAGAACATGCAAACTCCACGCAGGGAGGACCCGGGAAGCGAACCCAGGCCTCCTAAGTGCGAGGAAGCAGCGCTACCACTGCACCACCGTGCTGCCCGTTTTAGTATTCTACTTTTTGTTTTTCTTGTTTCAGCTACCTTTGAGATTTACTTCTCTTGGCTTCTCCCTAGAATTAAACAATCCTAGAAAGTTATTGAGAAACCAATTCAAAGAAATTGCTGGTGGCCCAAGGTGTTGCTGCGGATATTCTTATAAAAGGGCCGGACAAGGAAAACTAATTCTGGGGTTGTGTTCTTTTCAACATCAAGCCATAAACAGGTTATTTCCAAAGAAAATTTATTGAATATAACATAAAATAGTTTTAAAGTAAAAATTGACCTTATTACATTTTTAGTTTGGCATGTGTCAATAAATGACAAAAAAATGCAATTTGCTGTATAGATTTTGTTCCAAGTAATACAATTAAAATATCAGTTTCATGGTTTTGACTAATACACACCAACACTTTAAGCAGTCACTCATCAGCACACCAAGGCTGCATTTTATACTTTGCATTGTATTTTATTTCTGGAAAACATTTTCTGGAAAAGACAGGCACTCTGTCTACAATGCTGCCCAAGCACATTTAATTAAAATATGCTCAGTCATCTTTGTCAAAAGTTCTCACTGCCTTTTGATTTTTAAACACACGCCTCCCCTTCTTTTTAACGTACCACAGCTCTATTATTAAATTGTTACCGCCTGCTTCCAAATATGCACTGGATAACCTAAAATAAATCCAGACTTTCAAAGAAATATTGCTGCCACTAGACTGGTCGATTGAACCCCCTTTAAACCCTTTACTACTATTTTTGAGATGACTGTCCCACTGCTAGTAGCCTGCACAACATCAATCCCGAGGAGAGCGACTATTGATCAGTACTTGCAGCACCATAAAAGAGCTTAATATGGGCTGTCAGAACATAAAGTACTTGGAGAATAAAGAAATCTGTCATTTTATAATATTGACATTTCTTTGGAAACAGCCGAGGTGATGATTTTGCACAAACAGTAAACTGACAACACTTCTGAATGTGCAGTGATGGAAAACTTTCATCAAAGAAGGTGTTCACTGATTTCCAGAGTACTAGACACATGTATCGTATATAGATGATCATTATGTTCATAAGTAATGGCATGTTAGATGTAATTGTGACTAAGCCAAACAGAAGCTGATCAAGCAACACACACTGAAACCAACTTACAGGTGCACATGTGGTTTGATGTCAGGTGTAAAGCGGCAATGTATTTCTTTGCACTTAGTGCATATGATTCAAAAGCTTGACATTGAAATGTCCTTCTGTGAAGTACGGTTGCAGTTTGAAATTAAAATATAAAGAAGCTCCTCTCAAGAAATGTTTGATAGAAAAGAATGAAAATCCTTCTATTGCAAAAAGAGCTTTGGTGATTCTGCGCTTGTATGAATTAAAAATAAGAGAGAAAGGCTACAAATGGGTGAACAACAAATGAGAGTATTTCTTTCTACTATTCCACCTAATATTAAAAAGATCTGTGAATCACATCAAACCCAAGCAACTCACTGAAAATTTACAATGATAAACAGCCTGCTTTGTCTATTATATAGTTGTCTATAATTGATGTATATGTTGTGTCCATAAATAAATAATAACATTTAAAACTCTGTTAATAATGGGTGATGGTGGTATTGGGAAACGGATATAGCAGAAAATTGACTAGAGGTGCCATCATTAAAAAAAAGTTGAAAAATACTGCTATAAAGAGTAAGAATTACTCTGTATAAGAGTCAGTTTTCTGAATGTGTTTTATAATAAGAACACTCTATTCTATAAAAATGTACATCTCAAATCAGCCCTCTTTGTAAGAAATTTTTTTCATACTGACAAGGTATTATAATATCTATCCACATGTGTGACACACAGGAATAAGTATTTACTGCTCAGCTGCCTTCGAGTGGAATGAATTCTAGATGAAGGGGAGAGCCAAGCAAAATGACACCTTTTATTGACTAACTAAAAAGATTACAATATGGAATATACTTCTTTCCTGAAGAAGGGGCTTGAGTTGCCTTGAAAGCTTACATATTGTAATCTTTTTAGTTAGCCAATAAAAGGTGTCATTTTGCTTGGCTTTTCTATACATTCATAATGGCTAACACGGTACAACACCCTAGTATTAAATGAAGGGGAGCAATCCCCATCCTTGAGTGCTATATTCAGTTTTAATACTAGAAACAATATTTACTAAAGGTGTGAGAGGTGATCTTTAGACCTTAGCATGCCAATACTGAGAAAACAAGCAGGGAATTTCCGACCAATTTTTTCAAAATATAAAGCGGCATAAAAGTGCATATTACCTCTCTCAGTTTCAAAGTTGATCACAAATACTTAAACTGTCAGAACTGAAAGAGCAGTACTAAGGTCAAATAATGTCTAATTAACATTACTGAATAATCAATCAAATCTCTAGCAAAATACCTACATAAAAGTATTAGAGCTGGGAAATTATCCGTCTTTTTTAATCGTGATTAATCTCACATATTGATATCTGTGCAATTAATCGCAAACCTTGGTGATTAACCGTGCGATCAGTCACAGATACAAATATGTTGTAATACTATTGAAAAAAATGATTTATAGTTTATTCTATAGTGTATTATCATAGTATATTATATAGCATTTTTTATTGTATATTCAGTAAAGAAATGTATTGCAAACAAACATGAAAATGCAGTTAATAACTGGCAAAATCCTCATTTTAATGTATTACACTTCAATAAAACTTCGTAATTTAAATAAATCTTAAATTAATAATAAAATTAACTTATTTGGCTAAGAATCTTTTGTTCTAGTGTTGGATTATGACAAAACTGCCTCATCAATTTCAAACAAAAATTTCCAAAAGTTAAATAAATAGTTTATAAACTCTTTTTCCTCTGTTAAATTGATGCGGGGAACAAAAAAAAACCTTTGCACTACGATATTTTAAACTCTTGTTTAAGTCATTTATGCTTAATTGCTTTAGTGATTGTAATCTATGATGGTATAAGTATTGTTATTACATCATTTCACTGCTAAGCAAATAAATACTGTATAAATGTAGCTTACTGAAGAAGTCCAGTTCCCTTAAAGACCTGTAACAATCCAGATGTTATAAATCAAGTATCAATTCAGCATAACAATTACATTTTAATAAAACAGAATTTACCGAAAAATCTAAACTTAAGCAATTACCCATTACTGAGCCATTTGTTTATGCAAAGAAGCTTGTTCAGACTTTCAGCAGAGACTGCAGCGTTTTTTTCGCCTCTACAATATAACCTGACAGTGAGAGAAGCTTCTACTTGGCAAGTATTTTTTTGGCAAAATCTTCTTAAATACCGAATGCTTTGCCCACCACTGCAATGATCAGTCATCCATCTGAATGATGGGTTCCTCTTTGTAACCATTCAAAGGTGTGTTAGCGGTTTCATCTGTGTCATCATCCAAGTCAGATGTACAGACCAAGAGGGACCGAGTTCTTTTAGGAAAATTTCTGTTATTCAAAACTTTTGAACCCTGGTGTGTACTGTACTAATAAACTCAGAAAAATAATTTAGTTATCATTATGCAACTGAAATGTAGTGGCATTACTTTTATAAAATAGAAATAGGCTCCTAAAATGCTAGAAATTCTCACTAGATTTCTTTGGAAACTAACAGCATTAATATGACAGGTTATAAAAATTTGAACTTTTTACTTGCAATGCCCTAGACGTATCTCCAGCATCTAAGTTTTGTCAAAATCCATGTCAGTCGACATTGCTGGATGATTTCTTTGGTGTGATTGCTTGCACAGCATCCTTATATCTTAACAGTCATATAATCATCCGAAATGAGGGACTCTTCTTTTTGTCCCATTTCACACTGCTGCTTTCTTTATTGCAACTGGATTAGGTTTTTTTACTGTTCTTTATTTTGCCTTATACAATTTCTTGTATTAGGAATTTGTTAGTTTTAGCCTACCCCTTGGGGTCAGAGCGCCCCCGGAGCAATTTAAGGTCAAGGGCCCAGCAGTGTAGGATCTCTTTTGGCAGTGACAAGGATTCGAACCGGCAAGTCTTTGGGATACCAGTGCAGATCCTTAGCCTCCAAAGTCCCAAAGAGCAGTTATGATACTGAGCACAATACATGGCAAGTCTTCATATGGCATGATGGCTGCAGCCATCATTACATAGAAAAATGTCAACAATAGTTACAGACAATGCACACGTATTTCCCACCACAAAGTGACATAAAAAAAGAAACCAAAAACACGTTTAGGACATTCCTCTTCAAAATGTCTCTCCCCTGTAGTGCAAATAACGTCCGCAAACTGTGTATGTAGTAAGCAATTATACCGAGGTGGTTGTGCTTACTAAATGATATCTATTAGTCACCTGTCAATTTCGCTGCCTTTGTTCTTCTAAGTGGATCCATCCTTACTGATTTTTGATTCTTATGTAAATCCTCAATCCACAAAGCAAATTGTCCATTGCAATGGCAATATGTATGCTATCTTGGCGCTTGCAAGTCTAATTATGTTGAGAAAGCCTTCATCCTCAACCATGCTCAAAAGTCTACAATCATAAGCAATCCATTTTGCTATTGCATTTGTTAGCACATTTGCCTTATCATTAGACATGGGTCGATTTAACACGTATTCATGAATTGTAGCTTGTTGCGCGGTACCACTCAAAAAACCTGTCATGTTTTGTTGTCAAATGATAGGATAGTGCTTGTGTGGTATTTGATTTCAACCACACAAATATTACTAATAACAATAATTTTAATCTCTGTGCCATTGGGCAGTTTTTAAAAATGAAACAAACCAGGTAGCACCATTCCTTCGCCTTTCCCCACCATCAGCTTTCTCGTGAAGCACGAACTGAAGGTTAAGTTTTTAGCGGTGAATTCCAGAATTCGTCATGAGCGAAACTTTTGTATTGTTTAGATACAGAAAGAGAATACCATAGGCCTCTATTAAAATCATGCAATAATGCAATGAATGAATTAAATAAATATGACTTTAAAATTAATTCAACCAGTTTAATGTATTAACTTTCCCAGCACTAAAAAGTATATTTCTATATCAATCTAAGAATATAACAAACAAATATAAGAAATCTAATATGGTGAACAATACAAACAAAGACCTAGATAAACAGGAACATAATAAAGGAAATGATCAGAGAGAAATAAGAATAACATTTCAGGCTATAACTCAATGCTAAAAAAAGCACTAGAAGGAACACTCCCTCCAAAAACGATGTCAACTCATGTGGTTTGTAATTGAGACTGTAATTGTAATCTCAAGTTTTCATGCAGAATTGAGAGAAAACACTTTATGATGTAATGGAACATAATGGTAATCAATGCTGTCCATCAATAACCGATGCACAGTATTATGGGAATAAAGTCTTTCCTGTTGATATTCTATTTTCCAAAAGTAAGCATTAATAATATTTTTAAACTTTTAAACATATAAATGGATGACGAACATGTGGATTATGTGGTACGAGTTATGTGGGAATTTTTTATCTTTTCTTTTGCATGAATATTTTTTCACATTGTTTGCCACTGGACAGAACAGGTCACCATTACATTACAAGCTGTTTTTTCTCATTCTGCATGAACACACGAGATTAAAAGTTTTTCTCATCCACCACTATAAACTGCATGGGGTAATACAAAATATATATATAATTTTTGGAGTTAATGAACCCGAGTGGCCAAACTCAAAGGTTGATGTTGATGTCTGGGGCAAGGCCAATAAACACACTTTGTATTTTAAAAAAACAAATTGGTACTCAATCCTTGAAGGCAGAAGAAGACAATTAAGACTGAACAGAAGAAATGCTAAATGTTTGCTGGCCCGAGTCTGGATGAATACTCTTTGAGCTGAGTTTTGATCCAATTGAAGCATTTTTATCAGTTTAGAAAGGAAAGCCAGTAGCCAATCTGACCACACCCTATGACATCACATGTCATCCATGTGACCACAGATTTTTTCATTAAGATTGCCAGCCAATCCATCGATTCACCCATCTATTCACTTTCTAACTCACCCAGTCCATAGTCATAGAAAGACACTGCCTGTCCCATCATTGGGCATGAGGCATAAATCAACCCTGGATGTATCAACAGTCTTTTGCTACTCACAAACGTACATTCTCATAAATGCACCCACACTAACTTATAGCAATATAAAAAAAATATAAAAAGCATAAAACATTTAAAATATGCACTAAACTTTTCTGTGAAAAGTGAGGCTAAAACATATGCTGTCAAGTATATGAATCATTAATAAGAAACCATAGTCTCTGATTAGACAGATGAACGAGACTTCAAACTGAAATACCAAAATGCAATGTAAAAGGTTGGCACAACACTTCTGATTTTCACCACTTAAAATTAAAATAAACATACAGATAAGGTATAATTCAGCTTCTTACCCAAATTCTCAATTGTATAATATCGCTGTTTGTAGTCCACCTTGATAGTCTGTGCATGAGGGCTGCCAATCCCATAACCAATAGCATAACCTCGAACAACTATGTCCTGGTTCTCTGGGGGTGTCCAGCTCACCACAATGCTGGTAACCAAAGGCCGTACATGTAAAGAGCTAGGTTTGTCTGGGACACGAGATTCTGTTGAGGAGGGGGGAAAAAAGGTGTGTGTTTAGCCTGCATCAATAAAACAGAAATTATACAGAGGTTATAATAATAGTAATAAAATGCAAAGCATAGTAGCTTAATAGATTATTTTTTAAAAAAGCTACCCGAGTTCTGTAATCACCAACTACATCACTCTAGAGTATCTTTAAAATTGTATCAACAAGAGAGACTATGCAATGACACAATTACTACAGCAGATTTTTAACTTTGTCCTTTTCATTAAGAGATTTCCAACAGTTTTAAACAGCTGGATGATCCTATGTCAAATTTTTATAGCTGTTTCTGAAGTTTTAAAAGCCTTTTTATGTGCATGTATATTGTGGACAGTAACTTTTTAGTTAAATTGACAAGGCAAGTTTTCAAAAAGAAAAAAGGGATTACATGATAAAAATGCACATTTGTATAAAAGCTCACATTTTACTACATGGCAAATATTGGGTGCATAAACACTGATTATATATAAAGTGATCCCTCGCTATATTGCGCTTCGACTTTCGCGGCTTCATTCCATCGCGGATTTTAAATGTAAGCATGTCTAAATATATATTTATATATAGATTTTTTGCTGGATCGCAGATTTCTGCAGACAATGGGTCTTTTAATTTATGGTATTTGCTTCCTCAGTTTGTTTGGCCAGTTGATTTAATACAAGGGACGATATTCACGGATGGCTGGGAAGCTACCCAATCAGAGCACGTATTACATATTAAATAAAACTCCTCAATGATATACGATATGCTTCCTGCGCGGTGCTTCGCACATTTCAAAGCTCTAACAGCCCGTATTGATTTTTGATTGTTTGCTTTTCTCTGCGCCTCACGGTGCAGATATATATATATATATATATATATATATATATATATATATACTCATATACATATACACACACACACACATATACATAATACATACATACATATATAAATAATAGATATAGATATATTAAAATCTATTTCTATGAATAAATATGTATGTAAAAATAAATACAGCTGAACACAAAAGCGTTGCTAGGGTAAAATAAGTAGAATACGGATGACAGTGATTTAAATGCAGTGCGTGTGTCATATCCCTAAAGTAAACAAAACTATATATTTATACATATTGTTCATTTCTCTCTTGAAAAATTCCATTTTAGTTGAACAAGACAAACCTGTGATGTCTAGTGATGTGTCTATCTTGTATGCTGCCGATTCTGAGAACCTTGTCTTCTAATTCTGTTGTGGCTTTGGATTCTGTCAGACCTGTTCCTGTCAGAATTTCCTCCAGTTTGAAGGGTTACAATGTCTGCCTTCTTGTGTTAATTGCCTTTTACTCACCATTATAATAGCAACGTACACTGCAATATTATCCATATAATGCTTCAGTGGGTGCAGCAACACAAGTTTGTTCCAACGCAACTTTTATACGGCAGTTTGGAAGTAATCAACATAACTTGGCCAGTAAAATACATATAAAAAAGTGTAAGTTTGTTCCATCCTATCCAGAGTTGGATCCTGCCAAACAATAATTCTGCCTGGACAGTAGCTGCACCCTTGAGATCCTGCATGGTAAAAATATGTGCTGCCAAAATTGGTTGAATACATTATACATTATCTTCCTTATATATATTATATACTGCTCAAAAGAATTAAAGGAACACTTTTTAATCAGAGTATAGCATGAAGTCAATGAAACTTATGGGATATTAATCTGGTCAGTTAAGTAGCAGAGGGGGTTGTTAATCAGTTTCAGCTGCTGTGGTGTTAATTAAATTAACAACAGATGCACTAGAGGGGCAACAATGAGATGACCCCCAAAACAGGAATGGTTTAACAGGTGGAGGCCACTGACATTTTTCCCTCCTCATCTTTTCTGACTGTTTCTTCACTAGTTTTGCATTTGGCTACAGTCAGTGTCACTACTGGTAGCATGAGGCGATACCTGGACCCTACAGAGGTTGCACAGGTAGTCCAACTTCTCCAGGATGGCACATCAATACGTGTCATTGCCAGAAGGTTTGCTGTGTCTCCCTGCACAGTCTCAAGGGCATGGAGGAGATTCTAGGATAGCTGTAGAGGGCCATAGAAGGTCCATAACCCATCAGCAGGACCAGTATCTGCTCCTTTGGGCAAGGAGGAACAGGATGAGCACTGCCAGAGCCCTACAAAATGACCTCCAGCAGGCCACTGGTGTGAATGTCTCTGATAAAACAACCAGAAAGACTTCATGAGGGTGACCCAAGGGCCCCATGTCCTAATGGGCCCTGAGCTCACTGCCCAGCAGCATGCAGCTCGATTGGCATTCGCCATAGAATACCAGAATTGGCAGATGCACCACTGGTGCCCTGTGCTTTTTACAGATGAGAGCAGGTTCACCCTGAGCACGTGACAGAAGTGAAAGGATCTGGAGAAGCCATGGAGAACATTATGCTGCCTGTAACATCATTCAGCATGAGCAGTTTGGTGGTGGGTTAATGATTGTCTGGGGAGGCATATCCATGGAGGGTCACACAGACCGCTACAGGCTTGACAAAGGCACCTTGGCTGCCATTAGGTATCAGGATGAAATCCTTGGACCCATTGTCAGACCCTATGCTGGTACAGTGGCTCCTGGTGCACGACAATTCCTGGCCTCATGTGGTGAGAGTATGCAGGCAGTTCCTGGAGGATGAAGGAATTGATACCATTGACTGGCCATCACACTTTCCTGACCTAAATCCAATAGAACACCTCTGGGACATTATGTTTTGGTCCATCCAATGCCACCAGGTTGCACCTCAGACTGTCCAGGAGCTCAGTGATGCCCTGGTCCAGATCTGGGAGGAGATCCCCACAACACCATCTGTCATCTCATTAGAAGCATGCACCGATGTTGTCAGGCATGTATACAAGAACACAGGGGCCATACAAAGTGCTGCGTACAATTTTGAGTAGCTGCAATTAAATTTTGGCAAAATGGACTAGCCTGCCACATCATTTTTTCACTCTGATTTTTGGGGCGTCTTTGAAATCAGGGCTCTGTAGGTTGATCATTTTCATTTCCATCAAACGATGTGGCATCCTTTTCGTTCCTAACACATTACCCAGTCTATATCAGTATAGATATCCAGGAGGATTTCTTTTTCCCATTAAGATCTGATGTGTTTTCAAAGTGTTCCTTTAATTTTTTGAGCAGTATATATATATATATATATATATATATATATATATATATATATATATATATATATATATATATATATATATATATATATATATATATATATATATATATATATATATAATTATATTGCTTCTCTAAAATGAGTTAAAAAAAACTGCCAACTACAATTCTAATTACTGTAAATTAGAAACAACTTTGTCTGAGCAAGGCAAAAAAAACAGTACTCAGGAAATTAGTAGAAGCAAATAAAGCTATAAGAATTTTTAAACTGTAAGACCAGCTCATTTTTAAGTTTTAATGAAGACTGATGGCTGTTACAGCTACCCAGTTTAAAGAAAAAAGAAAGTAGTAACTGCCCTGATAACACAATATGTTCTTCAGAATTGCTTTTTTATATATTTAAGACACAGAACACACGGTACATTTGCTCACCATCCAAGTCGCTTTCAAATGTCTCTGCTGATACCCATTCAGTGACTGGACCTGTGCCATTCACAGTCATGGCAGCCACTCTAAAAGAATATTCTGTTCCTCTCTCTAGACCTAGAAAGAAGAAATATTATTAACAAGCATGATAGACAGAGATATAGTACTTTATTTGGCCCAAGGAGAATTTAAGTTTTACTAAAGCCCAAGAAACAGAGCTATTAAAAGAAAACAAACATCGTCGTCCTCAAAATACACTTTAGAACTAACAAAATTCTGGATTGGGTGATAAGAGAGCAGTTACAGTGGCCATTAAAAAAGTCTTCCTGTTGCAGATATAAACGTTGAAAAAAGTTGTTGAATGAAGAAAATCCAAGGGTAGTAATTTGGGGAATGAAGGCTGAAATGAAGAGCTAATACCAAGAATAGGGAGAGAGGAAGCAAAGCAGGTGCTGAAAAGAATGAAGAATATAAAGGCCACACTGACTGGAGGAATCATCAGTGGAAGTTTAAAAGAGTTTAGGGGAAGAGGGAGTCGATATGTTGTGGGATTTAATGCAGAATATCTATGAAGAGGAAAGAACACCAAAGGAGTGGAGGACAGTGAGATTGTACCCATTTAAAAGGAGAAGGGAGATATTTGGGATTATGGAAACTATAGAAGGATAAAGCTGATGTCACATACAAATTTGGGAAAGAGTTAAACCGAGATGGTTTAGGGATGCAGTTTAGTTTTATGTTAGGGAGAAGAAAAACTGATCTAGTCTTTGTGTTGAGTCAGCTCATAGAGAATCATCAAGAAACAAAGGTTTTGCATACAGTGTATTTATTTGCAAAATAAGCAGTATTTATTTATTCTTTAGTGGAAAACAGTATTTATTTGCAAAAGGTTTATGACAGAGTGCCACATCAAGAGGTATGAAGATGCAGGAGAGGGAAGGAAGTATCTTACCAGTATATAAGGATTGGAGTGTGTTAGCAGTACACAAGGATTGACCAGAATAGGTATGAGGGAGTTAGGACTTGGGTTAAAAGCATTTAGAAATTAGAATAACAGACACAATCCCAGACAGAGCATATCTGCACCAGGGATCTTCTTTAGGTCTTTACCTCTTTGATATAGTTATGGATGTGTTGACTTGTGGGATAAAAGACCATATCCCACTGATACATGCTTCTTGCCAATGAAATTGTGTTATGCAGCACTAGAAAGGAGGAAGTTGGAAGAATGGAAAAGGGCTTTGGAAGACAGAGGATTGAAGATTAATAGGAAGAAGATAGAATATATGTGGTTTAATGATGATTAGGATTCAGATGTTAACCTGCAGCCACTTGGATTATTGCTATTTTACTTCAATTAAATTGGGGTAATGGGGATTTACCAAATAAAACAGAGATGCTCTACAGAATAGTACTTTCCTTTTGAATCTGTATTCTTTAAGTCATTTAGGAGTTTGGTAATCTTGAAAATTTCCCAACAACATCTATCTTGCTCAGAGGTTTTCAGTTCATGCTTAACTCCATGTTGTATAATTCTTTTGATGCCCTAGTTCATGGCAACATCTTCCCAGTTGGTCTTTCACTCATATAGGGCATATGGTCTACATTATTTCCTTCTTTTATAGTATAACTGCTCCCTTTTCAGTCCATAATTAACATTTATTGTACAGTTTTCAATACAACCTCACTTAATATGTCATTAGTAGAAAAGTCTGAATTCAGTTTAATGATAACCCAGCTATCAAGGGAAGCTATTTCCTTAATAAGATTACATGGAGGCTTGTCTTCTCTTTGAAATGGTCATACGAATATATAATATCAAATATATCCTTTAACGCTGGTCATCTCAGCAGAAGAACTTATACAGGTAAAGTAATGTCATTTCAATATAAATCTTAACTGTGGCTGCAAAATAATTACTGGTACTTTTTTGGTTAGAGAGGTTAATTTGAGATACTAGATTGAGCAACAGTGAAGAATAAATTTTATAAAGGTAAGATAATTCTAATATGTAAATAAAGTTTGGAAGTTTAGTGCAAGTTTGTACCCTCTGAGGATGGTGAACTTTCAAAGAAAAAATAAATTGAAATTCATGTGCATTGAGACAATGCATTCATACATCGTACACATTTTTTTTGGTTTTTAGAACTTTAGAACAATCTAGATGAGAACAGGCCATTCAGCCCAACAAATCTTGCCAGTTCCATCAGTTGAGTCTTCTAGAAAACATCAAGTCTAGTTTTAATAGTCCCTAAAGTTCTACTGTCTACTGCACTACTTTGTAGCTTATTCCATGTGCCTATGGTTCTCTGTACTTGAAAAATTATAAAGGTCAGAATAAATTAACAACTTTTGCCAAATTATAGCAATTGTAGTGTTTGAAGCCAAATAAAAAGATGAATGTTTAACCCACCTCACACTGAACTCACCTTCTATAAGCTGAAATAGCTGGATGCCCCCTGTGCTTTCAGTGGTATCGCTCTTCCTCAAGCCTTTTCGGTATCGGATCTTGTAGCCTGTGATTTGCCCATTATGAGTGCCAGGTGGTGGTTGCTGCCACTGAACCATGATGCTCTGTCGGACAAAGAGATTTAATTAACCAAAGTCTCATCTGATAAATAAAAAGTAAGCATTAGAAATTAATTCTTTAAGAAGAGCCAATGATACTTCCTTATATTCATTATTTATAGCAAATGACAACAAACGTAACTCCAAAACAATATTTAAGTACAGTATTCTGATTGCATGAAACAATTATAGCTGTTATTCTTTTTGTTGATATTGATTTTAGGAAGAAAAAGAATAACTGAATAATAAAAAAGATAGCCTTGAGACATTATTGTAACTGTTCTCTTCTACAATAAGCAAAGTGCAGGTTTATTTAGATTACGTGATGCAACAAATGGGGGTTACTAAATGAAAGAAGAATACTTGTGCATTTAAACTCTGGAAAAGAAAACAGTGACTTCTCTGAACATAAGCACCTAGTATGAAAGATAAGATATATGAGCAAGTAACATTAACATTGGATTATAAAAGCTGCATGAGTTCAAAAAATATATATTTTCTTTTCTATTTGCATATTCAAAAAGGCTCAAATCATTTTGTATCTGGCCCAAAACCAATCTTTGCGTAAATGTGTTAATTTCCATTGCTACAGGAATTGAATACCAGGTTATAAATTAAAAGCTTTTGTAGCCCACATATGTCTTATGGGCCACTTTATTTTATTACTTTTGATCCCTGAGTTTTCAGCATAGATATTAAGAATAAACTATTCCATTTTACAGAGCTTGCACTTTTAGCAAATAACTCATCCAGACAGCACCTAAATGTCTACAAGACATTTACTCTATCAGGCTCTATTAATGCCTTTGAAATTATTATTTTTTTTATTATGTGTTTACCTAATCTAATTAGGAAAATAAGGAAAGAACATGGATATTAATGAAACAGGACACAACAGTCCACCCATACCTGACTCAAAGACAACCATCTAAAGTGGTACTTAATAAAGAACAGCAAATAAAACAGAAAGGTTCAGCACAGGCCTGGCATATTTACTTTACAATTCTGAAAAACCTTTGAAAAATGATCTAAAAAAAATTTATTTTTTTCCAATTAGAGATAATACTAAACATCACTTTTATGGAGTCATATAGGATGGAAAAAAAATTAAGTTAACCAAAATAAGTCTTTGTGCATGTAGTGAAGTATAAGATATTCAAACAGATTCTTCATAGCACAATGTTATCACAACTGGGAATACTACAAATATCTTTATTAAAACATTAGGAGTGATTTTGAATGCAAGGGTAGCCAAATGTTTGCCTAAAATAGTTTTCAGTGTAGAATATTCCAAAAACATGTGACCAAATGATGCCAGCACATGACAACATCACTCTCAGATCAGAGATCTTGCCCTGGGAATCCAAGTATTTTAGATAGGATATACAGTGGGTTCAGAAATTTTCTGCACACTTAACTGTATTATAGATTTAATTTTAAATAGATGCATTTGCCATTTTTGCCCATCAATCTACACTCAATAATCCATGATGAGAAAGTAAAAACATGTTTTCAGAAGGGTTTGCAAATTTATGTAAAAAAAAAAACTGAAATATTCATTCATATAAGTATCCAGACCCTTTGGCAACAATTACAGCTTCAAGTCTTCTTGGGTAAATCTCTACTAGCTTGGACAGTTTATTCCATCACTCCTGGCAGATCCTCGAAAGCCATATTAGATCGGATGGGAAGTGTCTATAAACTATCATATTCAAGCCACCCCATAGATGTCATATGTGGTTTAAGTCTGGGTGGTTTTGGCTAGGCTACTCAAGGACAGTTAAGAGACTTGCCCAGAAGCCACTCCAGCATTGTCTGGCTATGAGCTTTGGGTCATTATCATGCTGAAAGGTGAACCATTGCTACAGCATGGAATTCTCATGCAGTCCAAACTAGGTTTTCTTTAAGGACTTCTCTTGGTTTGGCTTCATTCATCCATCTCTCAGTTGTGACCAGTCTGCCTGTCCCTGCCTCTGAGAAGCACCCCCATATCATAAGGCTGCCACCAACATGCTTAACCATAGGGATGGTATTAAGCAGGTAATTAGCACTGCCTAGTCTTCACTAGACATATTGCTTGGACTTTTGCCTAAAGAATATTTTTGTTTCATCAGGCGAGAAAATCTTTTTCCTCATGCTATACAAATGGTCATATGCCTTTTTACTCAAGAGCAGCTTCCGTCTAGTCACACTGCTGTGAACAGCTGATTGATGGAGTGCTGCTGAGATGGTGGTCCATATGGCACCTTTTCCCATCTCAGCAGAAGATTTCTAAAGCTCTGCTCAATTGGTCATTGAATTCTTGGTCACTTCCCTGACAAAGGCCCTTCTTGCCAGGTTCTCAGTTAGGCCAGATGGCCTACCCTAGAAAGAATCCTGGTGCTTAGAAACTTCTTCCATTTCACAATTTTTGAGGCCACTGTTTCTCCTGATAACACTCAAAGCTGTAGAAATGGTTTTATACCCCTGTCCTGATCTATGCTTCATCACAATTTGATCGCAGGTGTCCAAAGGGATTTTCTTGAAATGTATAGCTTGGTTTTTGTCCTGACATACAGAGGGAACTGTGAGACCTCAGATACGTTGGTGTGTGCCTTTCTAGACAATGTCCAGCCATTCAATTTGCCACAGGTAGATTCCAAGCAAGTTCTAGAAACATCTCAAGGATAATTAAAGCAAACCGGATATTTCTGATCACAATTTGGAGTATCAGTGTCTGAATACTAATATAAAGAGAGAGAGATTTCAGTTTTTAATTTTTAATAAATTTGCAAACATTTCTGAAAAAATGCTTAATTTTGTCATTATGGATTACAGAGTACAGATTGATGGGACAAAAAAATGGCAAATGCATCAATTTAAAATTAAACCAACAACTCAGCAAAGTGTGCACAAAGGCAAGGGAATGGAATATTTTCTGAATGCACTGTATATAAATAATGAACATTTTTAGATTGAATTACGATGTGCTTGACATATACTGAAAAAAAGAACTTATTTTGTGAACATCTATATTCCATTCCTTTTCTGAAATTTTAATTGAAATATCTCTTTTCCTATAATTCCCCAAAATAATCAAGGGGTAAATTCCATAAAATTTGTTCACATACTGGATAAAGAAGGTTGATCCCGACATCATCTCTAAACTAGACAAACTCACCTCAGGGATGGATATGGCTGACGGATGAGGAAAGTTGTATACAATTTAAACTAAAGCGCTGTTATGTGGTAATGATAGAGTGTTGTGGTTTGTAAATTATGGGATGAGTCTCAACTCTTACTTGAATTACAGTATTGTCCAAAAGTATTCACACCCCTTGAAACATCATAAATTTCCTGCATGACAAAAGATTTGTACACATATTTATCTAGTCAGTATTTTAATCTGAATGCTTATGCTGCTAAAATAAATTTCCAAAGTCAAAATAAATCATGTTCTGTACATATTTAACTGAAGAAGAAAAACTCAAAAGTTAGTAGAGTGAACCCTCGTTTATCACGGTTAATCCGTTCCAGACTCTACTGTGATAAATGAATTTTTGCGAAGTAGGATTCTTTATTTATAAATCGAATATTTTCGCAGATAGAGTATAGAAAACCTGTTTACGACCTTCTAAATACGTTTAACATTATTAGAGCCCTCTAAACGTGAAATAACACCCTTTAGTCACCATTACACTCGTATTACCCAATATATTAGACAAAATAAGTGAAAATAAGACATATTAGACGTTAGAAATATCATATTACTAGGCGCACTCGCCTTTTAAGGCGACCGACTTTTATCCTCAATTTTTGTGCGCGCCATCTGTACATCAGGCATGTAAGTGTAGGGAATGAGAACATCAAAGTGCCCATTCATAACTTCTTCCGAAAACCTAAGTTTTTTTTTATCCCCTCAAGTGCCTGTCCAAAGTCGTACAATGTCAGCCCGAATCTGTACCGCTAAAGACGGAGTTTCATGCACTAAATAAGCTATAGATGAGAATAAGCAAGCACCATCTCCCCTGATATTTACTACGTGGTGAAGCATTTGTACTCCATCAACATTAATTATTTCCAGAGACATAATTTTGTCTATTTTTCCAGCGCACAAAAGCAAGGGAACGATGAGAGCACTAGAACTCTGCTCACATCGCCGCTCGCACGCGCCGCAAGTAGTAAGTCTGTAATAAGCGGAATACCGCTACGCTTTGCACTCACGGGACGGAAGGACAATCCCGAACGCTTTTATATAGTAGATTATTGTACTGTACATTTAATTGCACACAACCACTAACCTATGAAGGCACGACCTCAGTAGGAGAGTCTTCAGAGGTGGTGCAGTATCTTCAGCAGGTGCGTTGTTGTCTTCAGTAAAGAAGTACTAGGAGTAGGCAGTGGGTGTCTGGGTGCGCGGCTGAAGAACATTTTGATAGGCAGTTGCTGGCGCTGTATTTTTATATGCGTGAGGAGGCTTTTGTAGGGTATTGCCATCTTTAATCATATCCAAGAGTTTCACCTTCTCCTGGATAGTAAGCATCTTCCTCTGGCGCTTAGTTTTATTGTCAGAAGGCTTAGAAAAAGCAGCACGTTTAGAAGCCATCGTAGGGCTTAGATAAAAGTTCTCAGAAAGCGCATGCGTAGTGACGTAAGCGTGTATGAGAAAAAAAATCGCGATAGAGTGAAGCCGCGAAAGTCGAAGCGTGATATAGCGAGGAAATAACTGTATTTGCGTAAGTATTTAAAGCTCTGTGCTGTAGAAGTTCCATGTTTACACAAATCATAAATTAGTCACAGAAAAAACAAAGGTGACCGTCATTTGGCCATAATTAAACATAATTAGGTACTACTTGTGAGTGCTTTATATCACTCTGAATATAAAAAGCCTCCATTGTAAGGTCCATTGTCTTTGTTGGACAATCACTACAAAAATGAAGACAAATGAGCATCCTGCTGATGTGAGAAACAAAGTCATTGAAATGCCCAATGCAAGAAATGGCTAGAAAAAATATAGAAGAGTTTGAATGTCCTGTTAAGCACTGTTAGATCTATCGTCAGAAGGTGGAAGGTACATCACAGCACCCAAACTTGTATTAGAATAGGCAGTCTCTCACAGCTAAACATCAGAGCAAAACGTTGACTGGTAAGGAAGGTGACTAAAAATATACTTGCCACTCTCAGAAATCTGCAGTGCTCTTTGGCTGAAACTATAGTGAAGGTTCAGGGGTCCACAATTTCAAGATATTTCCATAAAACAAGCCTCTATGTGAGGGTAGCAAAAATGAAGCCATTCCTTAAGGTCGTCTCAATGAAAGAATGTATGGCATTCTACAAAGCATGAGAAAGACCCAGTTAAGATGTAGGAGAAAGTTTTAAGGTCAGATGAGACCAAAACAGAACTTTCTGGCCAGACTCCAAAGCGGTATGTGTGGTGTAAAATAACACTGCCCACACCTTAAGACACAGCACACCTATGGCAAAATACAGTGGTGGTAACATCATGCTATGGGGATGCTTTTCATGTGTTGGGACTGGGAATCTTGTCAGAGCTGAAAGGATGATGCATGGACACAAATACTGCACAATACTGCAGGCCAACTTTTTCCAGTCCACTATAACCTATGGCTATGGAAGAACTTTCACCTTTCAACATGCAACCCTAAGCATAAGGCCAAAACGACACTGAAATGGCTCAATAACAGAAAGGTCATTGCTTTGGAATGGCCAAGTCAAAGTCTTGATCTTAACTCTATTGAGAATATGTGACACTACTTGGATCTCTACTAATTCTGTCAAGAAGAATGGGGAAGAATCACACATGAACAATATGCATATCTTTTATACTGTATATTTAACCAATAAAGAATTAAGGTTGTTAGTGGAGCAAAAGTGTTCTTGTCAAAGTATTAAATTGTAGGGCTTGAATACTTAAGCACACAATAACTTTTTTTTATTTAGTTAAATATCTACAGAAAATGGTTTACTTTGACTTTGGAAATGTGCTGTTATAGCATAAGATTTCACATTAAAAATACTAAATGAACAAGTATGTGTACAAATCTTTTTGTCATGCAGAAAATTATGATGACTTTCAAGGGGACTGAATACTTTTGCATGCCACTGTAATTCAACTCTGAATATGTGTGAGAGTGTGCATCTGTGTTAAGCTCAAGGACAGGAGAATGTGGGTGAGGAAGGGGAGTTATAAGTAAGTTCCGTTGATTTTGGACTGTTAGGAGTAACATATTTGAAGACATCAATTGGCATAGTGCATTTTATTAGTTACAGAGATTTTCATACAGAATAAGGTTGATAAATGAACTAAATATGCAAATGAACTGCTACCACTACAGAAGGCAGCAAAGCAGTCTCTATCAAACATCAGGCGACAGATGTGTTTACACACTCACACTAACTTAAACTAAAGCAAACTTTCATAAAGGTGTCTGCAGTTCTCCACTACTCTCTGATCATCTCATGCACTATAGTCCTTATTCAAAACCACATGCCTATTGGAGAAGGATGTGCTTTTAGATTAAAGATTTACTGGATTTTACTGTTCACTGCACATGTGACAATACAGTTTTAGCGCTACATTGTCTGAATAAGAAAAATTCACTGAAGTAGAGCACAACTAAGTGCAAAGTCATTAATATCCCCATAAGTTTCCCTAGGCTGTATGATTTATCCTCTTCAGTGCCTAAGAGTGGATACTTAAAAAGCAATAAGAGGTGAATGATGAGTTGGGATTTTTTTTTCAAAAAATGTCCTGCTGTATACAAAACCAGACTTGTAATATACCCAAATATGTGATTTTTACACTATTGTGCTTCAAGAACAATGGCAGATACACATATTTCTTGCAGGCACAAAAAAGTAACATCAGTGCACATGGTAAAGGAGAATGTGACTCAAGCAGCAGAAGTACAACTTCATGGGACTATGAGAAAATTAAATGTGAATTACTAAACAGTAAAGAACAGTGTTGTTTATATGTTTTTTCCTTGAGTATTTCCTCATTAACATTCACAACACCATCTTTTTCATGAGTTTGAAAAGCGCAGGGGAATATGGTTACATAGAAGCAAACAAGAATTTGCATACTGTATTAAAAAAACTATCTTCGAAAAAGACATCCTGTAAAAACTAGACAATGTTCACTTCTGACAGAATGACAGTCCAGATTAGAGCATCACCTTTAGAATTTTACTCCAAACAACGTTTTCAAACAGAAGCCCTTACTTCTTGCACAGACCCAACACACTCCTATCAACAAGCATTACTTTACCTTGGAGTTTCGCACTTCCAGTGTTAAATTCTGAGGAGCAGCACTGGGCACTAAAAAAAAAAGAGACAAAAATTATGCATGAGAAAAACGTACACATGTCTAAGTTATACAAGGTACAGTCAATGTCTATTATTGGCCACCATCTGGCACTGTTGTGGTCGCTCACCATCAGAGAACTGTTACATGTACTTTTACATCATCTTTTATGAGAAATATTCTTGCTTACCGTGTGCTGGCAGTAACAATTACAGTGTTTCAATGAGCAACAAGATGGCAAAATTTGATGACTGCTCATCACTCCAAAGTGGAGAATTGTTTGTGTTGATGCACTTATTTCATAAAATGAGTGAGTGAGCAAATGTGAGACACTATAGATGGAGCTGTTACACCGTAACATGAAACATGCAGGAACAGCTTGCAACTACGTTTGTGTTACAGGTCAGGCAGTGTTGGGACTTATTCACTGCATAAGAACTTCAATGTGCTAGATTCCAATTCTAACTTATATTCCCCACACAACTATGTAGATGTCCCAAATGTACCTAACATTTAACATTTTTCTGGTGCCTGAGAAGATATAAACTGTGTAAAAAAAGTTTTTTTTGGTAAAGCTGAAGAAAGAACATCTTATTTTTCTTTTGTCTAAGTTTTTGATATAAAATTAGCAGATAATCCAAAAGTTTTTCATACTGACATGACAATGGCCTTCTGTCCTTGTCTGATTATACTTTAAACGAAGGACAGCAGAAGTGCAAGCAGACTGCAAATTTTCAACTGGTAAGTCATCCATTGTGACCATTTCACACCCCACTGCAAGTTTTACATAACTTAACATTTCATCTTGCTTATGTTAATTGACTTCAATGTAAAAAGATTTGTTGTGTGTATTTGGTGTTTTTTTGGAAGGATGTTTATTACTACAATAAATTCATTATGTTTTCATTTATTTTTTAAACAACTAGACAAAGAATCCTAATTAACAAAAGATAACACTTTGTATGATGCAATTTTATTAATTGGCTTCCTTCCATGAATTGAGCTATTTATTTACAATTAAAATTTGCTGCAAAAAAACAGTCAACTCAATTTTTTTTGCATCCACTGATGTAAATATAGAAGAATATATGTTTGAATTTACTTTTGACTTTACTTCAAAGCCTCCAGATCAAAGGAAATATTTTTCTATGAAGTACTTTTTTCTGTAATTAAAAGCCTACATAAACTATATAAGTGTATTCATGAGTGTAAACAAATCACAAAATTGTTTTTTAGTTTTCGATGATTTCATGCCATTGTGTGCTTCTGTGGGAGAAAGTGATGTGTAGATCATCAGAAAACATCTCGTCATTGTTTAAATATAACAAAATACCACTCGGAGCAGTAAGGAAGCCATGATACAGGTTTAGATTGTCTTAATGCAGAGCAGGGTTCATATGTGGGCACAGAGGCTATTCTGGCTTGGTGACTTAAGAGTTTATACATTGATCATTCATCTCAATGGCTTTATGCCAGAGACAGAGTGAGACGACATGGGAGAGGGAGGTCATTGCTGTAGTTCTGAGAGGTATGAAAAAATTAGCCAGCATTTCAATGAGACCAAAAGTTGCCACTTTTCAGTAAGTATAACTTCAAATGAGTCCTATGAAAGGCACATTTATTCTCTGCCGAATACTGAATGGAAGTAAATATGAATGTTAGCACCACCTTCTAGATGGCTCTTCTTCTGCTATGTTCAGTATCAGTTGTTTTTGTGGGGGGAAACCTCCCTTTTGATTCACACTGTGTACAGCTGTTAAATATGTGCTCCTGAGATGAATTGCTGAGCAAAATTTTTATTTTACATACTTTTAGGTTTTCCTTTGCATATGAGAAAGTCTGCTAATACCAGTTGCGTATGAGCCAAACAGTTTATGGAAGAAGCAAAACTTCATAGTAGGTGCCTTAGAACTGATTAAATCAGTCAATAATAATAAAAAGAATAAAACAGAAAAAAATAGGATGTCTACATATTTAACTTCTCAATCAGCATACAATAAAAACAACAATTATTTTTCATACCTTATATAAAGAACCTACCATCTGAAAATGTCCTTGCCACGACATCCTCTGTAGATACTCCTAAACCATGCTTGTTGTGGGCCACCACTCGGAAACTATATTCTGCATATTTCTTCAGCCCATTTATAGTATAAGATAGACCTCCAACATCAACAAACTTGAAAGAAAAAACAAAGACAAAACAAATTACACAAAAAACAAAACAACAAAAACAATTACATAAAAAATAAGGCAACATAGCAGGGGTGTCACTCAGTGAAAATTTCAAACCCTCATCATAATCACATTGATATCTTCCTACAGTCCAAACACATGGTGTCAAGTTTTCTGTGAATCCAATCCAGTTATACAAAAAACTTTGTTTTCCCCATTAGCTTCACCTCTAAAAAAAAATATTTAAATTAACCAGCAAGACAAACATCAAGAAACAGTAAATAGTATGACAGCATGAATTATCTAGAGAATTACTATTTATAATACTATTACTATTTACAGATATTTTATGTCTCTTTTTATATATAAAACTATGGGGTCCCCTCTGCTTACTTCGTTCGTCAACCCCCCTGGGCTGCGCTACACTATGTACTAGTCACTTCGTGTCTCTGCTGCTCGCATTATGAAGAGGGGGGCTGAACGCACCCCAAAGAGATGCAGTCGCTCCTCTGAAACCCCCTCGTAAACGGTGATACAATGGGAAACAAATAGTTTTTTTTTACCCCCTCTTTGTTCGATCAGCTACTGGCTTGCTGCTGCTGCCGTGCCATGTGATCTGCATCTCCCATGGTGCTTCGAACATTTAAAAGCCTGTACAGCAGCTGTCCTACTCTTTGTCTTATTTCTGGCCCCATGCATGGTTAAATATCTTGGCACAAAGTCTTATCTCACTGGACACAAGTTCTTGAGATTATATATATATATCATATATATATCTATCAATATATCTCTATCTATCTATCTATATATATCTATATCTATATATATATACACGTTATAAGCAAGGTAAGAATACTGATTTGGTGCACTGGATATAGGAGGTATGACAGTTAAATTCCCTACAAAATTCTAATAATGACAATAATAATAAAACATTTCATTTAAATAATGCCTTTACCATGCGCAGGTCATTTAAAACAAAATAATACAAATAGCTTCTGCATAGATAGTAATAAATAAACCAGAGTATAAAACTAAATTCAATACTAAAAGAAATGCTTGAATACATCACATAATTTATGTTATAATACACACACAACTTATCCTGCGCATCCGGACTGAAAGGTAAACTGATAGGAGCAGGGAGTTAGTTTAAGGTAAAAGCAATCCTGAACAGATGAGTTTTAAATTGCTTTTGTAAAAGAATGGAGTCAGCTGATCTAATCAATTTCAGACGGTCATTCCAAAGTCTGGGCACTATACAGCTGAAGGCCCTGTCACCAATAGAGTGCAAGTAAGTGTGGGGCACAAGATTGTCAGAATCAGAGGGAGAATTGTGAACAGGAGGATAGCGATGGAGAAGGTCACTGATGTAGTCCGGTGCAAAGCCGTTTAAAGCTTTGTAGGTTAATAGAATTTTATATTCAATCCTGTAAGACACAGGGAGCCAATGAAGCAAAGCAGGATGGGTGTGATATTCTCGCTGTTGCTGGTTCATGTAAGGACTCTTTATATGATTAGAAGTGGCACCTTCCAGTTGGGAGTTACAATAATGAATGCGAGATGTGATACAAACATGGACACATTTCTCAGCATTACAAAAGGAGAACACAGGACATATTACAGAGGTGTAAGAAAGAAAGTTTCTTAATCTGGTTTATGTGGGTGGAGTAAGAAAGGGTGCTTTAGTGCCATTTTGCAGGAGTTCAATCTTGGTGCATCCAGGTTTTAGTTCACTGAGGCAAGCTGTGTGTTAAGAAAACTCTGATGATGTTACACTTTTAACACTAAAGCAAAGCTCAGTATCATCTGCATAAAAATGATAACCCACTCCAAAGCTACGAATAATATGGCCTATAGATGTAGAAGAGCAGAGTGCAGAGGACAGATCCCTGAAGAAGTCCTTGTGTGATTTACACTGAGCTGGACCTGCTGTTACCAAGACTAAAAAACTCTTGCCTGTCAGTCAGATAGGACGTAAACCACTGGAGGGTAGTGTCAGAGATACCCAGAGTGTTCTCTATTCTGGACAGTAGAATGTCATGTCTGACAGTATCAAAAGCTGAATTGAGGTATAACAGAATTAATATGCTAGTTTGTCCAGAGTCTGCTACTATTATGAAATCATTGGCTACACGAAGAAGGGCAGTTTCACAGCTGTGTTGCACTCTGAAACCAGACTAGAAGGGTTCCATCAAATTATTAGAAGTTAAGTAATTGGTGAGTTAGGAAGCTACAACATGCTCAAGAACTTTTGACAGAAAAGGTAAGTGAGAGATAGGCTGAAAATTGTTAAGACTGTCCACATCGAGACCAGACTTTTTTAACATTGGGGTTACTGAAGCAATTTTAAAAGTGGCTGGCACAAAGCCAGTGTCAACGGATGTATTTATTATTGTTATAATAGTCGGGATTGCGGCATGAAGGCCGGGTTTAAGAAGTGTGATGGGCATGGGATCTATTGAACAAGTAGTCGGCCTCATCTTACAAAAAGCAGGTCATTGACTAATGCAGATGTGACTGGTAAAAATTTAGTAAAGGAGCTGGATGGAGTTGGAAGACAGGGAAAGATAAATGAATGATGGATTTATGTTAGTTGAATTATTTAGATTTTTAATTTTATTATGGAAAAAGTGGAGGAATTTTTCCCACATTCAGCTAGTGGTACTATGATCGCTTCCACCAAAGGAGCTCTATTACTCTTTATTGGAGGAACAGCTTATCTGAAAATGGCAAGAACGAAGAACTGAAGCAAAGATAAAAAGGAGAGGATTCAAACTGGCTGAGTTTCATATAATAAGGAATGTCTGAGTGGTCTGCATATAATAGGAGAGGGTCTGGAGAGTTATATGAATGAGAAATAAAAGAAATTAGCAAATTTCCTGCAGTGGGAAAATGTCTTATATAATCAGCACTCGAATGAGGAGTCATTCTGAATGCTGGTTGCTTCAACAATGCATGGTACTAATGGCATGTTCCTTTTGTGGACACAATAAGGTGGACCTGCTATATTCAAATGTTAATGCCTTAAATATGAACCTGTGGTACATCTGGACAGGACCAACCATCTTACTCCCACCTACAAGTCTGTTATCAACAACAGCAGTTCTCCAGTATCCTAGGCAGAAGTTCTTACATTTGTTTGGGTGATTTTCTCTCTCAGGATTCTATAAAGCTTCAATTTCCTCTTAAGGACAAATAAAGTATATTCATCTATCGATATAAGGAAGCGTACTAAATATTCTATAATACTACTGTTATATTGATGGAACCTATTTAACTTAATGAAACAAAAACATAAGTTTGTTGAATCCACTAGAAACACAAGAAACATCTTTAAAGGGTAATGGATTAGATAGACAGCTTCCAATTTACAATTTTCATTTTTGTTTATGTTTTGCTGGTAGCAGGTGAAGACGAGTGTATATTACAATTTCTTGTTTGAACTTGGCTAATGAAATGAACTTCATGTACAAAAATGACCACATGAATCAGAATGAACATACTGTCTGTCGTGTTTTTATGAACCAATGAATTCTATGAAGCATTCAAGATAGTTAGCCACAGAGTAAAAGAATGAAGGGACAGCAACCTAAGCGGGACTTTAAATGTTAAAGCAGTTTCACAAAGCTGAAATTAGTTGATATGTCATTCGACTATTACAATGTAACTGCTGCAGGAAACAATGAGATCCATGAAGGAGTTAAAAAATTAAAAAGCTCAAAATAATACAAATATCTCAAAAATCAGCAAAACAATAAATAACATAAAAAGCACATCTTAAAACACAACAGCTGTTTAAAAATGATGTCAGATACTGTACCTGCTTAAATTAATTCACACCTTCAATCACTTATCTGTCAAATAATTAATATTGCACTACTACAGTTACAGACTAGTACTGGGCTTAAACCATCTTAATTGGGAAGTGGTTCCTTTCAGACTTCAATTGAAAGTCAGTTGCAATAATGGGAACAAAAACATTTGTATAGCCTTTTCCAGTTACTATAGCCATCTGTGAAGGATTTACATTTCTGAGACAAACAAAAGGTGATCTATTATTTAATTTAACAATACTTTGAGAG
This sequence comes from Polypterus senegalus, assembly GCF_016835505.1. Lineage (NCBI taxonomy): Eukaryota > Metazoa > Chordata > Cladistia > Polypteriformes > Polypteridae > Polypterus > Polypterus senegalus. The sequence goes on along the minus strand of NC_053165.1, from coordinate 103,668,094 downwards.
ATATAAAATTTCTAAAGTGTTTGAAAAACATCCTGTAAGATAGTAAACAGGCTTTTCATAATCTACCAAAGCATCAGTGAATACAAATGTGTTCTACAAGCCCCTGCATTTTCTCAGACATGAATTTAGATTGAGAGTAACTCTTTGTTGATGAGTGGTAAATAAAAAACAAATATGAAAAAGTTGGATTGATCTGGTCATGTAAGGTGTGGATGTGGTGTTATGGGTCCACAGCTCATTGAGCGAAGGCCATTTTTAAATAATCACCGCACCCGAGGCGGCTTCGTGAGGGGGGGCGATGTTGTAGCGAGCCGCGGGGCAGTCGTCGATGTGGGCGTTTCTCACCGTGTGCAAAGGTGAGGAACTGCCCACATCTGTGATTGTTCCCGTGGCTAATGCTACAGCTGTGATGGCCCCTCACGTTATAAAAAAGAAGCGCGAGTCAGTTGTGGAGGTGTGTAAAAAAAAATGGAGAGAGGAGAAAAAGAGGACAGAGGTTACAGGGAGCGAGGAAGCAGGCGGTGCGTGCGTGTGTTGAGCACGCGATCGAGGGCAGCTGTAAGGAAGCTGGGTGTTAGGCCAACACCCAGATGTTTGAGTTGATGTTGCTCCCACTGAGTGACCAGGTAGCGGGAGTGCCTAGAGGAAAGCGACGAGCCGCAGAAGGCCGCGGAAGTCGGGAGGCTTGGTGGTGGAGTCCCCAATGTGTGCGTCCTGGTCATTGGTGGACATCAAGTCTCGGAGGCTGGGATGAGTGCCATACCGGAGCCAGGGATCGGGAGGTCTCCAGTCTCGCGAAAGTGTAAGAGGAGGGCAGCTGCAGAGAGCGTCTTGCCTGCTGCTTGGCCCAAATGGGATAAGCAGGTGAGACGCTAATAAACGATGCACCGGATTTGTTGTTGTTTTTAAGACTGCTTCCTAAAGAAGATTTTACCTCTCGTTTTAAAGGATTGTTTTTTTTCCAATGGTTTTAACCTCCACGTTTTTTTCATTTTATGGATTATTTATGGAAACTGCACTATTTATGGAACACTGTTTTTGTTGACTGTTTTTAAATAAAAGCACTGTTTTCACTTCCCCTTGTTCAGATGCTCAATTATTGCCTTCACTGACTAGCTCACTCGGTAACATTATCGACGGTGTTGGGTTCAAGGGTTCCCAAACATCAAAGGGAGCGTGGAGCCAGAACCCACATCGTCACAGTGGAATGTACTGGTAATAAAACCAGACAGATTGCTTCTGAATCTTTGTATACCAATATAGAGCTGTGTTACTTTCTGTAATTTTAAAAATGCTTTCAGCTTGTTATATTGTGACATGGCAATAATAAAGTATGATGCTTTAATTATTTAATTATGAAATGTTGGGAATCTACTGTAATAAGTAGTGGACTTTAAAAATGTAAATTCTGAGAGCTAGTGAACGTTTTTTGCTTTTTTCTATAACAATGCACAGAAATTTTAGTACTGTGGGTATTTTATTAAAATATTTGTTGCTTCAAGACCGCAAGCATTTTTTTTTTACTGGGTTGTATATAATTATTTCTGTGTAACACGCTCATTGGTCATAACTTACCATGTTGGATGTGGTGCTTGATAGTGATTAAAATCAAATAATAAAATATGATCCAAAAACAGATATGAACATTGTGTAGATGGGTACAGAATTAAAATCATCTCAGAAAAAAAAAAATAGAGTATCAAAAAAGAATATTTTAATAAATTAGGTAATGGTATAAGTAACATTAAACAGTTCTGGAAACACACTCATCCATTTTTGCAAACATTAATATTTATATAAGATGACAATTGCTGGGTGGGGGTTTGTCAGAGACTGTGTTAACAGCATAGGTCTACTACTCATCAGATGAATTCAAAGTGACCAGTCAGCCTGATAAACGCACCTTTAGGCTGTGGGAGGAAAGCTGAAGGCACTGGACAAAACCTGTGCAGACGTTGAGAAATCCCGCAAACTCTACAAAACAGCCTGGCTGAAATTTAAATTGTGGAAACTATAGCTGTGAGATAGCAGTGCTAACCACTCAGATTGCTTTGTCAATTTCTGGAGATAAACATATATTTTAATTTAAATAAATAATGCAGAAAAATATATACAGTACACAATGGTACTCAAATGTTTCTGCTCACGTAACTATTCACAGTAACAGATATTTTGTACAAGGGTGTTCAAACTTTTGCATGCCACCGTATTTGGAAATAAACTAGGCAGCAAAAACTACACAGGTGGACAACAAATGATGTGAATTAGAAAATACAGGTGGAATCCTGTTATAAGAAAACTCACTGGACAATAAAAATATTTCATTAAAACAGAAATTTCGTTAAAACAAATATGGGGAAAACATGCTTTGTGAACAGGGCTGCTGACAATTCACCTTGTCTAATGGCAGCGGCACAAAGACAGCTCTGAAGCTGCTCTGCTGTTTCTCTGGTAAATAGTGAACCAAGGGCAAAGCAACTGGATGTCCTCTGCAGGATCAGGCTTACCATGTACCATGCTTGTCACGCAATATTTAACACCATACTCTGATCTGCTCTTCCTCATACTCTCCTGATCTCTCTTCTCCGTCTGCCACAGGTGTTCTCCTAAACTGAAGAAGGGACCTAAAGCAGGACGATCTCCCGTGCCGTGGCTCCTAAAGGCTCCTATTCTTAATAAAGTCTTGAGACTGTACCTGCCTTCACTATACAATAATAAAATACCTGTATTTTCCATTAAAACCCGGACTCAACTACCCAACTTTCATGCAACTCTGTGACCACAACTTGACAATACATTTATTATAAAGCTTCTTAAACTGCAAAAAATATTTTATTTGAAAATGCAACATGACATGCAACTTTTTTTTTTAATAGATATACAGGTAAGAATACAGAAAGAAAACAAGACATTAGGTGCAACTTTTTTATAGAAATACAGGTATGAAAATACAGAATGAAAAATAGACGCTAGATATAACTTTTTTTATAGAAAAAAAAAAAATAGGATCTCAAGACTGCTTGAGACAACCTGTTGCAGGGTTCCTGAGACTCAGCATGGAAAGTATAGGAGGCACACATTTTTGGTTGAAAAAGTGTTTATTATAGTTAGATTTGCATTTTGTTAAAACAAGATTCTTTTAACATGATGTTCTATGAATGTTGGTCCAGACCCACAAGATGAGTTCGTTATTCTGAAAATTTTGTTACTTCAGTATTCGCTCTAACAGGATTAAACCTGTATAAAGATAATGTTCCTCACACAGGAAAGAAAAATATTGCATACACACTATGGAGATAAAAAGTATGCACAATGAAAATGACTTGGAGATTACAGTTATCTTTTTACACTGAAGACAGCTAATTCAAAATTCTGATGTGGCAAATAGACAATTTTCTCCATATTTGCAGCAACAGAATGGCATAATATAATGTGACTTTACCAAAACACTTGAAAATTCTGAATCTCAAAATATCAAATGATTACGCTTTGTTCTAAGCTAGAGTCACAACTCTGAATAGATGGACATCATCCAAAACCTAAAGATTAATTAGTGCAAGTTATCTGCAACATTTCCTAAGATCAGTCCATTCACTCTTTTAGTGTCTACATAATTTTTAATGACTAAAACAAAAACATGCTCAAAACATGTTTAGGGGATATCAAAATATGCTTCCTTAAAAAAAAAAAAAAACACATACACACAAACAAGTCAATTATTTTCATGAAAAAAAAAGTACAAATAAAATCCAGAGTTAAACATTTTGACATAGGAAGTGCAAGTCTACAATTATGCATAGCTCCCATGTATTGTATTAGCATTCATGACTCAAAAAAGGTCATACAGGTGCATACAAATAAAAATGTACCTGGAATGGAACGGAACAGATATCTGAACTGCGTGCTCACTTACATACGTCCTTATCATTTTGCCATCAAAATTATGAACAGAAAAACGCAACCTAACTATGCAAAAAATTATCAAGTGTTCAGAATTATTCACTTGGTAAGGTACAACTTATTTATCCTAGTTTGTGTAATCTTACCTTTCATGATCTCAAGAAGTGTGTTAGTGTTAATCATGATTGTGACAAAAATCTATTTACAGTTAGGTCCATAAATATATGGACAGAGACAACTTTTTTTCTAATTTTGGTTCTGTACATTACCACAATGAATTTTAAATGAAACATCTCATATGCCGTTCGAAGTGCAGACTTTCAGCTTTAACTCAGTGGGTTGAACAAAACGATTGCATAAAAATGTAACCTACACTTACATAGATCTCTGCAGACACGAAACACACATGAAATGCATGTGTTACAAATAGGTACCTCACTCCCAGATAATCAAGGATTGAGCTGGGAGAGCTTTTTACCCTTTCTGCAGTGGTGGGGGGATGGGTTAGCAGGCTGCTTGTGCTTATCGACACATTTACAAAACAAAAGACACTGAATGGAAAGGTACGAAGGGATTTAAGGTGGGTCAGGATTCAAGAATTCCAGTGTTAAAACAAGATACAGTATTCTGGGCTGGGAACCCAAATAACTCTTATGTTTCCTTCTTATTATTCTTATAGGTTTTCTCGTAGTTGAGATGCTCTTGAAAGTGTGCAAGTCCAAAAAAAAAATTATATAAACACAGAGGAAACCCCCAGATTTGCAAGGCTAAGACATTCCTGAAAACTACTTAATTAGGTGAATTTTCTTAACATGAACACACAATTACCATTATTTTGAAAGGAAAGCATTTTTCAATGTGCTTGAATCACAAATATTGACAGCACTTTAATTCATATAACACAAAAAATACTTAGCATACAGTTATACCTCGTTGTAGCCTGTGGAATCAGCACTGTCTAATTCAACAAGAGACCATGAGAACAGTTCCTGAAAGCAGCATCAGCTGTAAGAACAACTAAAAACTAGAATTATGCGTAACCAGCATCCAGTCCCACCCCAATCATCCAGCCTCCAGTAAAGAGGACTTAGAATAACTGAGATGATGTTTTGGTATTAATGCCGTCAGTATGCATTTGAAAATAATGCCCAGCTTTTTCTTTATTAACTGTAAAAATTCAACTTCATTGTATTAAAAGGCTCTCTTTGAATATAGGAATTTTTGTAAGGCAGTTGTTTGCAATACATACAGTCATATGAAAACCTTTGGGAACCCCTTCTCAGCCTGCATAATAATTTAATCTACTTTCAACAAAAAAAAAAAAATATAACAGTGGTATGTCTTTCATTTCCTCGGAACATCTGAGTACTGGGGTGTTTTCCGAACAAAGATTTTTAGTGAAGCATATTTAGTTGTATGAAATTAAATCAAATGTGAAAAACTGGCTGTACAAAAATTTGGGTCCCCTTATAATTTTGCTGATTTGAATGTATGTAACTGCTCAATACTGATTATTTACAACACCAAATTGGTTGCATTAGCTTGTTAAGCCTTGAACTTCATAGACAGGTGTGTCCAATCATGAGAAAAGGTATTTACGGTGGTCAATTGAAAGTTGTGCTTCCCTTTGACTCTCCTCTGAAGAGTGACAGCATGGGATCCTCAAAGCAACTCTCAAAAGATCTGAAAACAATCATGGTTTAGGGAAAGGCTACAAAAAGCTATCTCAGAGGTTTAAACTGTCAGTTTCAACTGTAAGGAATGTAATCAGGAAATGGAAGGCCACAGGCACATTTGCTGTTAAACCCAGGTCTGGCAGGCCAAGAAAAATACAGGAGTAGCATATGTGTAGGATTGTGAGAATGGTTACAGAATCTTGCTGCAGATGGTGTATCTGTACATCATTCTACAATTCAGCGCAATTTGCACAAAAAACATCTGTATGGCAGGCACTTACACCACAAACAGAATCGCTTGTTGTATGCAAATGCTCATTTAGACAAACCAGATTCATTTTGGAAGTGCTTTGGACTGATGAGACAAAAATTGAGTTATTTGGTCATAACTGTCTTTTCTGTCCCCCCTGGCCATTGAACCTTACTCTTATTCGATGTTAATTAATGTTGACTTATTTTATTTTCTTATAGTGTCTTTTATTTTTCTATTCTTTAATTTATAAAAAGCACTTGAGCTACTGTTTGTATGAAAATGTGCTATACAAATAAATGTTGTTGTTGATAACAAAAAGCGCTTTGCATAGCGGAAGAAGAACACTGCATTCCAAGAAAAACACCTGCTACCTAGTGTCAAATTTTGTGGAAGTTCCATCATGCGTTGGGGCTAGTTCAGGGACTGGTGTCCTTGTTAAAGTTGAGGGTCAGATGAATTCAACCCAATATCAACAAATTCTTCAGGATAATGTTCAAGCATCAGTCACAAGGTTGAAGTTACGCAGGGATTGGATATTCCAACAAGACAATGACCCAAAACATAGTTCAAAATCTACAAAAGGTATTCATGCAGAGGGAGAAGTACAATGTTCTGGAATGGCCGTCACAGTCCCCTGACTTAAATATCATCGGAAATCTATGGGATGATTTGAAGCAGGCTGCCCATGCTCAGCAGCCATCAAAATTAACTGTACTGGAGAGATTTTGTATGGAAGACTGGTCAAAAATACCTCCATCCAGAATCCAGACACTCATCAAAGGCTATAGGAGGCGTCTAGAGGCTGTTATATTTGCAAAAGGAGGCTCAACTAAGTATTGACGTAATATCTCTGTTGGGGTGCCCAAATTTATGTACCCGTCTAATTTTGTTATGATGCATATTGCATATTTTCTGTTAATCCAATAAACTTAATGTCACTGCTGAAATACTACTCTTTCCATAAGGCATGTCATATATTAAAAGGAAGTTGCTACTTTCAAAGCTCAGCCAATGATAAACAAAAATCCAAAGAATTAAGAGGGGTTCCCAAAGTTTTTCATATAACTGCATACTGCACAAATATACATGTTAAATATTTCTTCTAAATATGTCATAAGCCTCTATTATTATGACTTTTAACTTACACTCCAAAATGTATGCAGGAATAGAAATGAAACCAAGCTCTCTCTTTGCACCTCTAGCTTACATCCTACTGAATCTTGATTTTGGTGTTTTTATAGAACTTCATCCACTTACAACCCTTTAATGTTTTCTAGGATGAAACCCTCTTGATCAATGTTCAGTCTAATGTAATAAACTCTGGTACACTATTAGACTTCCTTCTTATTATTAGAATTGAAAAATAACAAATTCACTAAATGGAGACTCTTTGTTTTTAGTAAAGTACAGATTAAACTATTTCACCCTCCAAAGCAGCCAGCAATTTTTCCATCTGTTCCATTTTCTCCAAGTTGTAAGGGAAGTGATATTCATACATACTGTACATAAAGTATTATAATGCTATCACAAACAAAAATGTAAAAAGTCTCAAAAGAATCAAAAAGACCTGTGTTTTTAGGCCTGCAGCAGAAAACAAAGATTGTAATAATCACACCAATTAAAAAAAGAAAGCTCTTACATAAATAAGTAAATAAATAATATATTATTCTCTATTAATATTCTCTAAATGGCTGTTTTTAGAGGACCACAAAAAGGCGTGGACAAATAAAATTCTAGATGTGCATTCTTCAAAGGAAGGGAGATTTACCAAATGAAGCACTCTAAGGATGCCTAGTACAACACAGCAAAACAACGCATTTTAAAAATGTAAGCAACACATTTCAGTGACATTATTAAATTCTGCAAACTATACACATACTACAGCCTGAAAAGGTGAGAAAAAAATCACATTTGCTAACACGCATGAATTATGGGAGAGATAATGGTCTATACCAAGTGACATTGACAAGGACATATAAAACTGTCACTTGCACACTCTTAAAAACATAGATAAATGCATTCTTAATCTGCATGAAGGCAATTAACACTGGCTCAGGCGTATGAGGAAAAGGTCAACTGTCTGTTTTTATCTGTAATCATCTACTCTGAATCACACACTGGTCTGTAGGTAAACCACGCATTTTAGCACACAGCTACTGAGAATTTCACAGCTGAAAAGTGATTAATTAGCCTTGATATTGTGTATGTTTTTTATCAACTCAGGATCCCCACCGTTTATTACATTAAAAAAATCTAAATTATGAACTGATTTTACCATGCTTTAACTAGCTGCCACATGCTTTCAAAACAGCTATTATTGCAAAAGAAACATTTAACTCTAAATCATAAGAATGAAAAGAGTTTTATAGAGTATTCTCTAACAAATAAACAAGCAGACATGCTTTGTTCACAGACATTTTTAAGGAACTGAAAATTATTTCAGGTTGTTTTTTTACCTGCTCATTGCCCATTCCTTTCTCCATGTAATACAGCTTATAGTTCTGAATCTCTCCATTGCCTGACAGCGGCATGTCCCAGGTCACAGTGATGGATGTTGGGGAAGTGGCAAATGCACGCAGGTTGGGCGCAGGTCCAGGGACTTGAACTGTAAGTGAACAAAGCAGAATATACATATTATCAAAATATTTTACTCCAATGATCTTAGACTGTACTCATTTGCTCCGATTTAACATCCCAATTTATCAACCATTCACATTACACACACACCCAAAGTAAGACATTGAAACTTTATCTGCCTTACTCAATACTGTATTATGTCAGTTTCCTCAAAACACTTGGTAAGTATAGAGTGTGCAGTTCCTTTAACACCATACAATTTATAGCAAATAAGGTAATTTATTAAAGAAGCCGAGTATGCTGTTCCAGAGTAGTCAGTCCTTGACCTACACATACTTAATTGCAGACCCATATTACATTTACCTTTTCTCTCTAAAATACTTGGGGGTAAAAAAAAATAGTCGCCAATCAGCTTCAGTTACACTTTATGCATCACAATTCATTTGAGAAATTCTAGTCTGGTTTCCACGCTGGTCATAGTACAGAAATGGCAAGAACGCATGCTGTAAACAACATTCTGATATCTTCTGATGCAGCAAACTCCACTGTAATTATGTTCTTAAGACTTACACATAGTGTTTGACAGCATTGACCATTGACTGCCCTATTGCCAAGTTGTTTAACCTGACTAAGGTAAAGTCATCTCTGATGGAGGATAGCAGGAATCATTGGGTAGAGGGGTCCTTTCATTGGATTGACTGGCCTAGCACCGATTCAGCTGTGGAATGACCAAAATGGGGAGACAGCTTGATAGCTGGGGTCTCCAAGGCTCTGAACAAATCCAAATTGCTTTATGTAATATCATCTACTGTTTAATTCTGCTGTGTATTTGTAATATTTCTATTATACGTTTATATTGTATTGAGGATTACTTGTGCTCTGTTCTGTGTTTTGTATTTACCCCCCTTTTTTGACAACCACAGCACACCCAAACTACCTGGAAAAGGGTCTCTCTTTGAACTGCCTTTCCAGAGGTTTCTTCCATTTTTTCCATACAAGGATTTTTTTGGGAGTTTTTCTTTGTCTTCTTAGAGAGCCAAGGGTGGGGGTCTGTCAAAAGTCAGGGCCTGTTAAAAGCCCATTGCGGCATCCTTGTGTGATTTTGGGCTACACAAAAATAAATCGTATTGTTTTCTACCAATGTTATTAGAATATAGCCTAGTATAGATTCTGCTGTATTATTAGCTACATTGTGGCTGCTAAAGATATTAGACAAATGCTGACATTTTCAAGCAGGATGTCCACATATCATATTCAAATGTGCATCAGTGCTGATTTGACATCACTGAGGTTCACTAACTTTACCCATTGTTGTTGATGATTTGTTTTCTGTGATACCCCTGAGATTTTGTACCACTGTATACAGTAGGTTATCATTTAAATAATTAAATTATAATAATGAGGTTGAGTAGAATAGATTATTGCCGTGTGTGTGATGTCCAAACAGCCACAAATATTTTGAAATGTAACATTCAAATTCACTGCACAAATATAAATAAGTCTCCTTTGAATATTTTCAGCTAAATCTGCTTATCTAGAGTAAAGTCACAGTGGAACTGGAGTCTATTGCAGTAGTTATGTATGCCATAAATGCTACAGTTCCAAATTTCACAGTATATTTTGAGCATTCACAGTATGTGTATGTACATTCAAATGCCATAACTCAAACTGTAAATATATATTGAAATTTTATATTTGAAAGCCACACTGTTACTAGCTTGATGCACGTGCCAAAGACGACCAAAAAGTGGCTAGGTTAATTATATTATTTTGCAAATCTTAAACGTTTAAAGTAGAGAAACAACTGAAAAAATATTTTATATACAGCATTTGGTAAAACAAAATGTAAACCCTTCACTGCAATTCCAGTAACAACAAGGAAGATTTGACAATTAAACAGGTACTTCATTTCTGAGAAAGGGATGCAAATATTAAAAGGACACTAATAATAATTTTTTGAAAAGGGGCATATTAACAAAACTTTACATTACAACACTTACTACTCCAATTCCTAAACTGTGGGTAGCATATCCAAATATTATATGATGCCATGGATTCCTATTATACCCTGGATAAATAAGACCTACTAAAGAAGGTTGAGCTATTACTTATAGAGGAGTCACACTACAAGCAGCTAAAATAATTCTTAGAAATTATGGCTACAACAGGGCTCCCACACCTGACCCAAGGTTCGGGTCTCCAAAGACCATGGCACTCACAATGGGTCTCCCAGTCCAAGCCTCACTGACCACCGCTGTCTTCCTGGACTTCTGAAGCTAGCCTGCATCACTTGGTCACTCCAGCTCCCTGAGTTACTCAACTAGAGAAATCCTCCACAACTGCCCATGAGCAGTGGCCAGCCGCTTCCTTGAGGGGCTCTCTTCACAGCTGACTGCCTCCTCGTTCACTCTCTTCCGTACCTGCACCAGCTTTCTCTCCAGTCTTCCTGCCTGCTTCTCTTTCCTGTAACCTCTTTTCTGTTCTCGGCGCTCACCTTTCTAACCCTAACCCTAACCCTTTCTGATCCTGCACTCCCTTTAATAGGTTGGGGAGCAGATACAGGTGCGATCGGCTGAATGCCACCCTGGGTTGACAATCAGACCGCTTGCACATGTCAGCAAGGCAATGACTGACTACCGTCTTCTCAGCAGATCACTCGCACCTACTCCACTCCCCAGTACGAGCACATCCTATACTTATTTATTCAAAAACGGGCCTCAGCTCCTTAAGCCATGGACCTGTGCTTCCCCAATACTTTATATGCTATTCAGGTATTCACTTGGTTTCGAAAACATCAGTGCTACTACTGTGTTTTTAGAAAACTGTCATTAGTGATTTTTCTTAGGTGCTACATTTAAATAAATACAAATTCAATATAGGCCTTGAAGCCCTGGCGTCTTTACCAAACAATGCACTGACAGATGTCACTAGCATCTGGTATCAGGAGCAGCTACTGCTGAAGCCAAATTTATCATTTCATTTTGATGTATATGCAAGTGTAGAGAAAATAATTATTGTAACGTATTGTAAAATGATTTCTGTGTATGTATGAAAACACATTTTGTGATGTTCAAGTATTTTGGTTTAAATCACACATACGACTATGCAACATGGCCAAGAACTGAATTCCCACTTGCACCTCCGAAATTAAGACAATAATTTTTGCAGCTCTCACTATTTATATTTCACTGCTAATATGCAATAAAACTGATTGGCTGGGGTAGGAGTTACCAGGGACCCAACGTTTTGATATCACAACACTTGAGTCAAAATATGATGGCTTTTTACTTTTGGAAATATTTAATATTGCTATTTATTTCTGCAATATATGGTGATAATTTATCCCTTTAATATTTGACTAAAGTGAAGTTGTATTACTATAGTCAAAATTTGTCAAACCTTTCTGCCTAATAAGAAACATCCTTGATGTAATTTGTCCCAATTAATTTACATACCATGCAGCCAAATATAAGCAATTTCAGTTAAACTGTCTAGCTTATACTCTTTTTTGAAATTTAACAGAAATCCACCTTCAAAAGCTCACGTCTACTAGACTTGGACAGGCAGTCTAACTTTGTAGTGTGTTGGAGTACTTTATTTTTAATATGACAGTGCTTGCAAAAAGCATACTTCATATTAATTTCTTTCTTTGCTATAATACAAGAACAAAAATGAACCTTCATGAAAGCATGAAGATTTGATTTTAATAGTTACAATGACAATGCATAAAAAAAGCTTACCCTCAGGTTGTGTGGCCACTTTGAGAGGAGTGGAAGACTCTCCAAGTCCATTCTTATTGTGTGCTACAACTCGAAAGACATACTTTGTTTCTGGCATTAGACTCTGTATTGTGACCTGAAGCTCTCCTGGTCGACTTGTATTCTCAATCCGTTCCCTTTCAGGCAGGAAACAAAAGTGGGAAATGACCAAAAGAGGAAAAAGTCAAAAAGAAATACAAAAATAGTATATATACAGGTGTTCCTAATAATTTGTTCAGTGAGTAAATATGTGTATAATGCCAAATGTTGAATTTTCAAGCAAGTAATTTCAAGTGAACAGAAACAAAAAAAACATAGAATATTGTATTTTCATATATACAGTATGGTTCGCAACAGGTAACATGGTTCTTTATTGCACTACTGAATAATTAGTATCACAGTACAAGATGTGCTAAAAAAAAAGATGTATAATACTTAATGCAATAATAGGAACAAGGTCAAAGATCAACCTTCAGAATACCTTCATGAAGTAGCGCTTTTCAACAGGCATTACAAAAACAAATTTTTGTGCAGTTTATATAGTATTCTATCAGTAGCCTTCAGAAGCATATATATATATATATATATATATATATATATATATATATATATATATATATACACACAGTATACATATATATACATACATATACATATATATATATATATATATATATATATATATATATACATATATATATATACATATACATATATATATATATACATATACATATATATATATATATATATATATATATATATATATATATATACATATATATACATATATATATATATATATATATATATATATATATATATATATATATATATATACACACACACACACACACACACACACACAGTGGAACCTCGGTTTACGAGTGTTTTGCAAGATGAGCAAAATTTTGTAATAAATTTTGCCTTGATAAACGAGCGATGTCTTGCAATACAAGTAGTACAGATACACTTTGTTTGCTGAGCGTCATGTGATTACAACTGAGCTGATGGTTCTCTCTCTCGCGAGTCTCTCTCTCCTTATCTCGCTCACGCGCCCGTCTCTCTCTCTCTCTCTCTCTAGGGCAATCGTCTCCTATTCTCCGTCTGAGTCTGTGTACCTCACTCATATAATCAACATCCGTACGAGCATATTTATTGTAGCGGGATCGTTATAATGTTTCTTTATCACCCATCGATGGCAGGTGCTTATAGCATGTCTGCGATCTTTTTGGATGCGCTTATACGGTGAACTGCTACAGCGCTGGGAGACTGCGATTGCTTTGGGATACTCTTCTGCATATCGTCCCGTTGGGTGGAATCCCACATGAGTTTAGAAACTCACTCACACCAGCCATGATTCTTTTTAAAGGTAAAGTGCAGGTTAATTTGTTTTATGTATTTTTACTTTATATTTTGTATTAATCATTTTTATATGAATAGTTTTGGGTTGTGGAACGAATCATCTGAGTTTCCATTATTTCTTATGGGGAAATTCGCTTTGATATACAAGTACTTTGGATTGCGAGCACGTTTCCGGAACGAATTATGTTTGCAAACCGAGGTTCCACTGTGTGTGTGTGTGTGTGTATATATGTGTATATATGTATAGAACCTCAGGTAACGAACGTCTCGGAACACGTAAAAAAAACTTTTGCATCTGTTCATGACCACACACTCAGGTGACGAACAAGCCAGTTTCCCTTCCGGTTCATACGCCGATGATTTCTACATGTGTTCAGTCTCTCCCTGTACATTGTTCTCGGTCAGACGTGCATTCATGCAAGGATAGTTTTCTTGGTTGTTTAATGTTAGTTTTTGTATAAATTAATGATTTTCAAATTTTCTTTTTTTTTCCCTGTGCTTAAAACTCATTAAAAAAAGTGTTTACAGCGAGCGGTTCATAAGGCTGTAGCGTGAACTCTTGCAATGTTTGTTTTCTCTGTTCAAGGTTTTCTCAGTGTTATTCAATGTTTTTATATTTAGTTTACTATTACACTATGCATTATATGGTATAATTAACTATTTTTGTGCTTAAAAATCTTTAAAAAAATATTTACATACAGTTTGTACGGTCTGGAATGGATTAATTGTATTTACATACAATCCTACGGGGGAAATTAGTTCGGGTCATGAGCAAATCAGGTTGCGACCAGAATTTTGGAACGAATTACAGTTCGTGACCCGAGGTTTCACTGTATATATAATATCAAACTTTACAGCACAAAAAGGGAATGAATGCATACCTGCTGGAGCCCTCTGGCTTGTAGTACACAGTGTAGGTAATGTTGTCACCATGGGGTTCAGCTGGTAGGCGCCAGGTTAATTTGATGAATCTAGTTGAAACCAGTGATGCCACAACATCCCGAGGAGCTGAAGGCGTTGGTCCAGAGCCAGCTGCTTGTGCTACATGGTCATTAGTGGCACTGATCAGTAGGGTGGAAGGGGTTGTTGGAGTGGCAACATCTTGGCAAGTGCAAAGGGCAGAGGTGGTAGCGAACATATCCAACAACAGGGGAAGGGGATTAAAAAAACAAAAAAAAAAAAAAAAACAAAAAACGTAACACAAACAAAACCACAATGGATTTAAAAAAAAATTCAAAATAAAAAACACACAAAACAATGGGAGGTAATACTGGAAATGAACAGAACACAGAAAGGCAAATAAACTGAAGTCTGTCATGCAAGATTACTAAACTAACAAGCAATGGATAAGGAGAGTAACTGAAAATATACCAGAACAAGGGGGGAAAAAACAACTCTTACTGCGCGGCACTGGGCCTGCACTGTTGGTAAAAAATAATCAAACACTGGCAAGTGGGATGCATTTCAGGAAGATCTTAAGTAGACAAACTTTTTAAATGAGAAAAGACAAAAAAAGAGTTTGACAAAGAACATGCTATTAACATACGCTGAGTGACCAAATAAGCACCTTCTTAAAAAAGGAGCCTTGAGAATGGCCTGATTTGTCAGACATATAGAGAACAAGATGTTGAAAATGTGGCAAAAGGATGCTGGCCCAGTTTAACGTCCAAACTTTGTAAATTTGCTGGTAGAAGAATTTAACTTATATTATTATATCATCACTGACTTCTGTACTTGATACCTATTAGTATTGATCCAAGCGCGCAGGGGTTTTTCACCTTATTCTAGTCCTCAATTCCACATTATTTAACAGGAACTAGAAATACATTTTTACAGTGCATCTGTATCAAGTCTATGCTTCTTAGTCAAAGCAAGTTGACCCTCTGTGTTTTTTATTTTTTTCCAACATACACTGCAATGTCATGTTCAAACATTGGCTTCTCCTACCCAGGAAATGGTTTAGCGAGTCATAACAGGATAATAAAGAATTATGGTGCCAGGAAGGGCACCTAACCATAAAAGTTTGGGCTGCAATGCCCCAACCTGTTTGGGGACAACCAGCCCATCTGGCTGAACCCAAAAATTGCCATGAAACTGGCAAAAATATGTATGCATGTGTTTTAATATACCTAACCATAAAATACAAATGACAGACTTACAGTATGAACTGGAGAGAATATTAAACTCAAAGCAAAGTCATTTTTCAGGAGCCAATCAGACATATGAACAAAGATTAGAACAAAGTAGGATAGATAGAGATGGCAATTGTTCTATTTTCAAAAGGCACGCTTGGTAATGTAATCAATTTAAAATTATAAAATACATCAAAGACAAATTCATCATAAAGCAAAAGTCATGAGCTTTAAGTAGAATCTCTGCTATCTGAAGCCAAGAAAATCTAGCTGTCGGACCCATTGTTATTGTATTGTAACATTAAGAAAGTTAAATCCTGAATCACAATATGATTAAAAAAAAAACAAAAAACACCTGGAGATTCCCAACTACATAAAGTTGTTCAGTCTCATGGACTCAAACATTTGCATGCTACCCTAAAAAAACTGGTGCAAAAAAAGAGAAGAAATCAGCATCCAGTTAACGAACATATTCTTACCATATTAATTATAATCCAACCTAACTTGAGGTGGAAAAGTTTGCACCCTTTTATTTAAATACGAATACAGATTTACCATCATCCTAATCAATTGTTAAGTATAGTAAAAACACTTATAAAATATGGTCTAATTGCTCAAAGCGAAAATGAGAAATTACAACACAGAGACTTTATGCTGGTTTAAAGATTACATACAGTACATAGAAAAGATACTAAAGTACAGAATAGACTAAATGATCACAGATATGGAATAACAGACATGCGCTTAATAGAGTAACTATAGAATTGTATGCAATACATCATTACCTCACCACCATGCCAGACTCATGAGAGGCATTCAATTATTTACCGACCTCAGTAGGAAAGTAAAGAGTTTTCACAAATTTTTTTTGTTTTATTTTTCAATAAAGCCCACTGATAGCTCCATACACTTCATCCAGTTGTCCTGCAATGATTTTAAAAATCTTCTGTTTGACTTTCAAACCAGGACATCACAGCTGTCTCGATGTCTTGATCACTTGAAAACCGCTGTTCCAAGGAGAGATTTCTTCAAAAAAAAAAAACGGAATAGGAAATAATCTGTGGGAGCGAGGTCAGGACTGTAGGGTGGATGGTTCAGCTCCTGGAACCCACATTCTTGAATGGCAGCCAACGATTGACGTGACACATGAACCGGTGCATTGTTGTGGAGAAGCAGCATGCCTTCTGTGAGTTTTCTTAATCTTTTCTTGTTGATTGACTCTCGCAAAGCGGTCATCGTGTTGAGGGCAACCCTCCCCAGTTAAGGTTGTCTTGTGTGACATGAACTCCAGAAGCAAAAGTCATTCAAAATGCAGGAAGACAGTTGCCATGACGTTGCCTGCAGATTTTTCAGTCTTGAACTTTTTTGGGATGGAGGATGACTTGTGTTTCCACTCCATTTTGGACTAAGAATCTCTGTGATAGACCCAAGTCTCATCTCCAGTCACTAAACAATGAAATACAGGACATTGACTTGGTCTTCACAGGGCATCCCCAAGTTCTCCTGGCAGTACTGGAGCCTTTCGGCCTTTTGACATGGCGTCAGCATTCTTGGAATCAATCTGCAATGACCTTTAATATGCCAAACTTTTCATGAATTATTTTCCAAACTGTACCTGGAGAGATGCTAATTTCTTCAGCTATTGGGAAAATCAGTCTGACTGACAAAAATAAATCAACTTTCTTGCATATTCATGTGGAAGTTGCTTCCACAGGCTGTCCAATGTGAGGGTCGTCTTCAATGGACTATTTATCCCATTTAAACTGTTTGCTCCAAAATTTTACTTTGTAGGATGTTGGGGCAGACTCTGCAGGCATGCATTCATGTACCTCCTTTGGATTTACCCTTTTGTGAGAAATTTTATCACTGAACGTTACTCCAAATCTAGCATTTTCTTCCAGATATCCTATCTCTTGGAAAGATAGACTCACACTGAGCCACAACACTGCATGAGTAACTTTGAGACATGTTTCAACATGCTTGCTACTTTCCTTCATGCTCAGGTAGATAAATTATTGAACACCCCTCGTAGCAATTGAAAGGACCAGACTGGGCATTCTAGAAGATGCCATTAGCTGCCTAGCCCAAATAAAGCAAACCACATACTTCATAGTACAAACTAATCAAGTATGCAGCTTAAATTTGGGAAAACCCAGTTCTACTCACCATGTTCCAAGATAATTAGCTGAGCACTGGCTTGCACATTCCCTGCATCATTTTCAGCCATACACTGGTAAAAACCTTCATCTGACTTCACTAGACCCAAAACCTGCAAGTTATGTTCGTTCTAAAGAGAGAGATAAAGAAAGATGTGGGAAATAAGAACCAAAAACAAGGAAATGCATACTCATATATATATATATATATATATATATATATATATATATATATATATATATATATATATATATATATATATATATATATATATACATATATATACATATATATACATATATATACACACACACACACAGGTATATACTGTATGTAAACTGCTCAAAAGAAATTAAAGGAACACTTTGAAAACACATCAGATCTCAATGGGAAAAAGAAATCTTCCTGGATATCTATAGTGATATAAACTGGGTAATGTGTTAGGAATGAAAGGATGCCACATCGTTTGATGGAAATGAAAATGATCAACCTACAGAGCCCTGAATTCAAAGATGCCCCAAAAATCAGAGTGAAAAAATTATGTGGCAGGCTAGTCCATTTTACCAAAATTTAATTGCAGCAACTCAAAATTGTACGCAGCACTTTGTATGGCCCCTGTGTTCTTGTATACATGCCTGACAACATCGGTGCATGCTTCTAATGAGATGACAGATGGTGTTGTGGGGATCTCCTCCCAGATCTGGACCAGGGCATCACTGAGCTCCTGGACAGTCTGAGGTGCAACCTGGTGGCATTGGATGGACCAAAACATAATGTCCCAGAGGTGTTCTATTGGATTTAGGTCAGGAAAGTGTGGTGGCCAGTCAATGGTATCAATTCCTTCATCCTCCAGGAACTGCCTGCATACTCTCACCACATGAGGCCAGGAATTGCGTGCACCAGGAGCCACTGTACCAGCATAGGGTCTGACAATGGGTCCAAGGATTTCATCCTGATACCTAATGGCAGCCAAGGTGCCTTTGTCAAGCCTGTAGCGGTCTGTGTGACCCTCCATGGATATGCCTCCCCAGACAATCATTAACCCACCACCAAACTGCTCATGCTGAATGATGTTACAGGCAGCATAATGTTCTCCATGGCTTCTCCAGACCCTTTCACTTCTGTCACATGCTCAGGGTGAACCTGCTCTCATCTGTAAAAGCACAGGGCACCAGTGGTGCATCTGCCAATTCTGGTATTCTATGGCGAATGCCAATCGAGCTGCATGCTGCTGGGCAGTGAGCTCAGGGCCCATTAGAGGACATGGGGCCCTTGGGTCACCCTCATGAAGTCTTTCTGGTTGTTTGGTCAGAGACATTCACACCAGTGGCCTGCTGGAGGTCATTTTGTAGGGCTCTGCAAGTGCTCATCCTGTTCCTCCTTGCCCAAAGGAGCAGATACTGGTCCTGCTGATGGGTTATGGACCTTCTATGGCCCTCTCCAGCTCTCCTAGAGTAACTGCTTGTCTCCTAGAATCTCCTCCATGCCCTTGAGACTGTGCAGGGAGACACAGCAAACCTTCTGGCAATGACACATATTGATGTGCCATCCTGGAGAAGTTGGACTACCTGTGCAACCTCTGTAGGGTCCAGGTATCGCCTCATGCTACCAGTAGTGACACTGACTGTAGCCAAATGCAAAACTAGTGAAGAAACAGTCAGAAAAGATGAGGAGGGAAAAATGTCAGTGGCCTCCACCTGTTAAACCATTCCTGTTTTGGGGGTCATCTCATTGTTGCCCCTCTAGTGCATCTGTTGTTAATTTCATTAACACCACAGCAGCTGAAACTGATTAACAACCCCCTCTGCTACTTAACTGACCAGATTAATATCCCATAAGTTTCATTGACTTTATGCTATACTCTGATTAAAAAGTGTTCCTTTAATTCTTTTGAGCAGTATATATATATTATTATATTATTTTTCTTCTGCATCTTAACTTGCTTAACAGTAGAATCCCTGAAGCATATGAAAATATTTGTAATGCCAGGTCTCCGTAAATTCCCTCACACCTCCTCATTTGAATCTTTGTTTTGCAGATATGCCAATTAGCACTGTTAGACACAAAATTCACACAGCTGAAGTCTCTTTATCTGGGAGTTAGGCTTCTGGACTTGTATAGGGTAAATAATATATTGTTATTTAGGATACATACATTTCAAGTGTGTTCTGTGTCTACAACGATCTGAGTAAATGGTTTTATGAATGTTTTCTTAAAATCTTCAAGCTAAACAGCAAGTACTTTAATTTTTACTCTCTAACTTACTTGTATTTTCCGGTATTTTTTAATCAATTTTTTACAGCATTCCTGTATAAGTTATAGTAAACTTAGTACTTAAATGTCGTTCCAGGTCTTTCATATCTTGATGTAGTTTCTCATTTTTTTCATTTAGGACCTTACCTTCATTCTTTATTTCTTTATTTTTTTCTTTGCATCTCGCCTTATATCATTTATGTTACTGATCGCCGGCGATCATTACCTTCAGTTCAGAGAGTGCGTTTCGATCTTCTCTGATCTCTGTAGGGGGAGTTGTGAGTTAAGTAGGGGATGATGTTGCAGACTTGTGGGGGGAATTAGCTGAAGTTGACAATGGGGATGAAAAGGCCATGCTTGGCTCCTGAAGTCAACAAATACTCCTTGCCCGCGTCTCTCGCAGTTTTGCTCCCACTAATGGTCTCAGCTGGAGCCGATGCTGCCGTGTAAGGTCCTGGCAGGTCTGTACCTTCATTGGTCTGTTCCAGGTCAGTCTCTGAGAGGCCGTACTGTGAACTTGAGGCTGGTTTAGACTTTGACGGGTTTTTTGCTGCCTTATATTTTTCCTTTTGAGCCCTTTGTTTGCACATCATGTACATTTGTAATTGCATGAAATATTATTATATCCCCGTCAGGATGAATATATACAGAATATCATGAAATGATATATAAAACAAGGGTTAAAACATCACCACTACTAATGGAGCTCCCCCCTAAAAGTTAATCTCCAAACAGTGGACAAGACCAATAATTTCTATTGTTACCCATTAAATGGCAGCTTTTTGAGATACTGGTTTTCTCGTATGTCATGGCTTGACAGACTCAATGAGAGACTAGTTAATTCGGACCCTCACATTCAAAGTGTTAACATGCTCCAGACTGTAAAATCCCCAGGTGCAGTGTACAACTAGCTCTGCCTGCCTTTGCTACTCTACCAGTCATGTCATTGTGACACCTAGCTGCTAGTCACTTGGTCCTGAATCGTAAATAATACAGCTGTCTTCAGCTGGCTGCTTTTGGCTTCTATGGTTTGACGACTTGTGTGAACTGAGCTGTTATATGATGACCAGTGGTCCTTGATTTTACAGTGTCAAAGTCAATAATAAAGAACACCTGAAAAGCATATTTTATTACTGGATTGAATCTTTTATGTTAAATTTTCTGTTGTGAAATGGAAGTTATTATACGTATCACTAGTAATAAGCATATGAATTACATATTTCCTTGCTTTATAGAGGTCATGTGTGAAAATTAAATGCCACTGTTTTTGTGACATACAACACTAAAGCAACTTAAATAAATGAAAAAAGGTCAGAAAAGTAAGCATCTCAGAAACAGTGCTGTCAATTTTGCTCAACTACAAACTGCCTTGTTCACAAAGATTGATTTGACAGTTTGTTGTTACAAAAAAGACACAGCAGCTAAATCAGTAAATGAAAGCTGATTTTACCTGTCAAGTGCCATGTCATTATAATCATTTCACTCAGCATTTAAAGTTTAAATTAGAAAAAGGTCACTTACAATAATTTTGAAGTAATCACTGGGGATAACAGCATCTCCATTTTTGACCCACTTGACAGAAGGAGAGGGAACACCACTGACTTCACACTCAAACACAATGTCCATAGATTCATGAGCATAGATGTTATTCGGGCGCTTTATAAACTGTGGAGGCACTGCAATACAAAAGAAATTGTGTGTTACCAATTTCAGCAATTACACATTAAATACTTGGAAGATCTGGCTGGTTCGGAAAGAATTTCACTTTACTTAATTTCTGACAAGAATATAATAAGTTATACAAAGCATATTTATTGCTAACACATTCTATTAACTGCATTTCACATTATTTTTTTAAGTCTAGAGCTAGCACACATTTACAAATATATAGTCAATAAAAAACAAAGTAGCAGAGATGTAATGCTTCAACATTGGGAAAAATAACTTAAAAGTTTAAGCCACAGTTTATGGATACAGTACCATAATCCATTTATTAAAAAAGTAAATACATAAAAAAGGAAAGAAACCAAACCACTATAGTACATCCTTTGGGGTGAGCCCATACTCAGACTTATATTTTCTGAGAGCATCTCCAACCAAATCATTGTTAGCTTTCCTATTGGGCTTCATCCCCTTTATCTTCATCTTCATGTACCTTATCACCCTAACATCCTCTGCCTTTTGCTTCTCATGTCTAAATCACCTCAGTCTGTTGGTCTTCAGCACAAAACCTACTCACCTTCAAATCAAGTAATTTCTCTTAAGTCAGCATTCATGTTCTTTTCACTTTATGACACTCCACACATTTAAACAAATCATTCTCATCTCTGTTCTTTTGATCCTTTACTTTATGTTCTGCCCTTTTGGCCATGGTTTCAATGTACCTTTCACCCTTGCTACCAGTGCCATTTCCGCACCACCTTCTGTACTGAACAAGCTAGTGAAAGGCTATGTCACATTACGTGACTGTTCCAGCAGTTTTCATTCGTTCACTTCATTTACATAGTCCTATCAAGTCAAAGGCAGTTGGTGGTGTGTTCTCATGAAGTCAGCCGCATAATGTGACATGCCCAGCAACTCACTCTGATAAAATCAAAACAGATTTGATTTTGTCTTTAGTTATAGGCACAGACTTGTGTGCATGAGAGGCAACAACCAGCAAATGGTCATCTGGAAGTAAAATTCATACAATGTAGCAATAAGGACCACGGAATGTAGATATTTTGGACCTCACGAACAGAAGAGAAGCGTGTTTATTTGATGTCTCAGGTTTTACTTACCATGACAGAACTGAAAAAGAAAAAAAGGTAGAGACTGCAGCTGAGCTTGTCATACCTGTTAAGTTTTTATACAGCTCTAGCTCAGTTAGTCAACAGCTATTGGCAGTCAGAAAAAGGTGTAAGCTCAACTGTGCTGGAAGGTCAGCACTGAGTCAGTAAATGTGATATAGCCAGTGATATTCAGTTGATTAAGTTAACATGGTCCAGCGACAAGATCAGCAACAGCATTCAGCAAGTCTGACATATCCCAAAACCAACTATAAGCTATGTAATGTGATATTGGCTTAACATTAGAATCCCTGAAGCCTACGAAAAAAACTCATAATCCCAGCCCACCTTAAATTCCTTCGCACCTTTCCATCACGTCTTTTGTTTTGTATATGTGTTGATCAGCACAAGCAGCCTGCTGTCCCATCCCCCACCTTGACAAAGCTCAGCTCGGGCAAAACGTTCTCCGAGCTCAAACCAAGGCACCTTATCTGCATGTGAGGTTCCTGGAGTTGTATAGGGTAAATAATACAGCATATCGTTATTTAGAATACATGCATTTCATGTGTGTTCCGTGTCTACAAAGATCTGGGTAAGTGTAGGATTAAAGGAAATGCAAGGCAAGAAATGCTGAACACAATGCCTAAAGCAGAAACTTTTTTCCATGTTATACTAATAATGACGTGAAGTGTATAATGTGTGAAGACTTTAGTCCAAATACCAAATAAACACGTCTGCTTTTACTCAATAATATAACCAAAGGAAAAAAAAGCATTTGATTTACATGTTGCTGTCAGGAGTTAAAAACCCAAGCTCAAATATCAATCGAGAGGAAGTTTATACATATTCTTGAATGGTGCAAAGGTTCTTTATAACCCAAAGGTCCCAAGATTGAGACCGGGTGCTCTGCGTTTTGAGTAGTGAGCTGCTGTTATTATTATTACTATAATACAGTATACTAAAAACATATTTGATTTAAGTCTGTAGCACTTGGTGTAAATTTTGGTTACTTGTAAAAGTTAGCACTTGTTTTTTAATTATTCAGTTTTATTCCCTCACTCATGTTCACATGGTACAATGAACTTCCCTCTCGGAGTTGATGGCATTTATCTCCATTCTTTTCACAAGAACAGCGATGACCACAGTAGGTGCTGTGGCTGATATTTGCCCAGAACTATTTGTTGTAACGGCAATCAAAGATAAAATGTCCCGTGACTGCTATCGGACTGGACAAAGGCAGGACAGTAACAACAGGTAGCTTCTTCATAGTACTTTCACTGGCTAATAGACTGTTGCACCACAACGAAACTTTGCTTGGCACCATAAGTAAAATGGGACTTCCATCTGCAGCTATAGTCACTTTAGCGTGGCAAATTACTGCCA
Source organism: Polypterus senegalus (assembly GCF_016835505.1). Taxonomy (NCBI): domain Eukaryota; kingdom Metazoa; phylum Chordata; class Cladistia; order Polypteriformes; family Polypteridae; genus Polypterus; species Polypterus senegalus. The sequence goes on along the minus strand of NC_053165.1, from coordinate 103,643,872 downwards.
GTGTCATGGTAACGAGATATGTGCCCAACGCTGTGCCATGGAGTACAGAAAAATTGAAGAAAAACATGTTCAAATGACAACTCATGTTCAAATGGCATAGCATTTTCAAACAGTGACACTTTCATGTCTGAAAGTTTGTGTGCGTGTGCAAGAGAGGCAGAGGCGATCTCACTCAAGTGGTCACTGGAATATAAAACACTTTTGCAAAGGTATAACGATACAAGTGTGCTTTTATATATAAAAAAAAAAGAATAACAAATAATTCAAGTGACAACAAGATACCACGAAGACATAATTCAACAGCGTTTGTCTGCTTATATCCCTTCAATGATGTCTTTAACAGATAGCAAAACTTTACACATGCTGTTATAGACTGAAATCAAAGGCTTCTTTTTTTTGGGAATTAGTCTAGTCTCTCTTCTCTGGACTTTTTCTAGTGCTGTTATGTCCTTTTTGTAGCCTAGAGACAAACTACATACACTACTCCAGATGAGGACTCACCAGTGTTATAAAGCTTGAGCATAACCTCCTTGGACTTTACTCTACACTTCATGCTACATAAACTAACATTCTGTTTGCCTTTCTAATGACTTCTGAACACTGTGTAGAAGTTGCTAGTATACAGTCCACTACTTCTCATAAGGTGTACTTTCCATTATCAGACCTCTAACTGTGTATTCAAACATAATATTTTTACTTCCTACGTGTAATGCCTTACATTTACTGATATCAATCTTCATCTTCCACAAATCTGAGCAAACCTGTATGCTGTCCAAATCCTTCTACAATGATTCAACAGATTTCAGATTATCTGCCAATCCACCTAGCATGGTATCATCTAGGGAATCCATTCCCAGGCTCCCGATTACCAGTGTTTCAGAGCAACGGCAAGCGTGGGTGTTGTTTAGAACAAGTGTATCAGTATCTAATGACTGCGCCGCCTACTTCTTGCCTGGACATCCGCACGCTGAACACAGTGTGCTTTCTACGCTCTTATTACCACAACTAACAAGATCAGGGGTGCCCAATACGTCGATCGCGATCGACCGGTAGATTGTAAAGGTAGTGCAGGTAGATCGCGTTGCATTCAAAAAAAATTTTTTTTTTCTTTTAAATGTTAGTCTATCATATATCCTCCCTATGGCATTTGCCACTTGATTGACATACAGGGTGGCCAGTCTTAGATCTCTTTTCTTCTAACACACATGTCATCCCACATGCACCCATACAATCAGATTGTGATTCAGACTACGAATGCCATGAATGTAATTACCCGATCTACATGCTGTCAAATAAATGAACCACACGCCGTGGCGCAACGTAAAGAGGCTTCGACGCTGGCGTCCGAGGTTCGATCCACAAGAGGGGGTCCAGTGAGTGTGTACGCCTCATGAGCCCAGAATTAGGGCAAAACACGTATCGCGTACTATATAATAATATAATATAATTATATATATATAATTTTTAATGTAGGTAGATCATTTCGACCTGGTCATTTTAAAAGTAGCTCGTAAGTCAAAAAAGTGTGGGCACCCCTGAACTAGATACATGTACTTATATGACAGCATGAACTGCTTGTAGATAAGGTTAGTCTTTTATTGGTGTCAACATATTGCAGTAGTTTTATTAAAAATAAGTGTCGGTCGTTCTAAAACCGTTCACATGTGAGATTCCCTTGCACTGTGTCATTCCCGGGAGCCCAGGATTCCCGGAAATGACATGCAGGATTCTCGAATTCCCAGGAATGGATTCCCTAGTATTCTCTGCAAACATATCCATCTTTTTACTTATATTCCTACCCAAATCATTTATATATTAAAAATGGATGCGTCCCTAGCACAGAACCCTGTGGAACACCATTCTTAATATCAGACAGTTATGATAAGGTTCCACGCACCATAACCCTCTGCTTCCTGTGACTGAGCCAATTTTGCACATGTCTACAAACATCACCTTGAACTTTTTTAGTTTGATGCCCATGTTGCACCTTTCAAAAGCATTCTTAAAGTCAAGATAAATAATATCACATGCTGTATTTTGATCATACTGTTTTGTTGGTTCCTCTTAGAATTCCAGCATGTTAGTAAAACATGACCTCACTCTTCTGAACCAATACGACTGTTCAGTAAAATTCCTGTTCTTGCTATGTGTTGCTCAATCTATTCCTCAACTCCTTCCATTCGTTTTCCTGTGATGTATGTTAAGCTTAGTGAGCTATAGCTGCTTGGATCTGCCCTGTCACCCTTTTTATATAATAGGATAATATTTGTCATTTTCCAGTCCTTCAGATTTTCCCAAGTGCAGTAACTTCATAAAAATATGCATCAATATGTACTCCATATTCTCCTTAAGAACTCAAGGCTAAATATTTTCTGGTCTTGGAGATTTGTTTGATTTCAGCCAATCTAAGCAGTACTTCTCCTTCAACAATTTCCAAATTCCTCTGTACCTCTTTAGTAGTCCCATTTTAGTAGTAGACCCATTTACCACAGACAGAGATTCAACTTCCTCACTTGAAGACGTCAGAAAAATGCAAATTTAGAGCATTTGCTATTTTAGTGTGTATATTTTTAATTCCCCTTTATTATTCCTGATGCAGTTCACCTCCTCATTGACTGTACTTTTACATTTAAAATATTGAAAGAATTTCTTTGAGTTGTCTTTTACTTTAGCTGCTATACTCCTCTCGACTGACTTTAAGCCTCCCTAATATTTTTCCCTTTGCAGTTACTAATTTTATACACCTTATACAGCTTTTTTATCCTTTGTAGCTTCTTTTTGAATTAATTATTAACCCACTGTGGACTGTTTTTTTTCAGTTTTCTACTTATTCTAAGTTTAGGTTTGTACCCGTCCAGCATTATATGTAAAACATTTTAAAACCTGTTCCACTGCTCCTTGACTGTCTCCACACTTAGAAGCTTATCCCAGTCTTTCCTCCTTAGATTTTGCTGCATCTGCTCAAAATCTGCCAAACCAAAGTTAAACTTAACAGTTTCAGTCACTGCATCCTCACTCTTCCAAAACACTAAAAATTATACTACGGTCACTTGATCCTAGTAGTTCAATTATCTAGATTATTACAAAATGCTAAATCTACAAAGGCTTCACTCCAAGCTGGTGCTTTAACATACTATGTTAAAAACCAGACACTAATTACCTCCAAAAAGTCTTGTGCTCTGCTGTTTGCTAGGTTAGTCCAGTTAATATTTTGGTAGTTCAAGCCCCCCATAACTATAATATCCCCTTATAAACTTGCCTTTTTAATATTAGTAAAAAGATTTGTGTTGAAATTACTGTCTGCATTGTATAACACACTTCTAAAATAAGTCCTTTTCCCAATGGTATTCAGGTGAAGCCACATGTCCTCATTAAGATGGGGGCTCATCATTCCACTGAAAAGGACTAGCATTTAAATTCTGTTTCACATAAACAGCTACCCTACCCTCCTTTTCAGTCTATCCTTCCTAAAAATCGTGTATCCCTTTATGCTATACTCATCCCCATTTTTATTTAGCCAGGTTTCCGTTACTGCTATAATATCAAGACTGTGCTCCTTTACATACAACTCCATATCAACCGTTTCATTTTTGATATTTCTAGCATTAAAGCATGCCTTTTTTTAACATATTACTCATTATACTTTTACAATTAAATGTTGGATTAGAATTTACGTCACTATGCATTTTTATTTTTATACTATTGTTTGTTTCTCTTTGTACAGATGTAAACATGGTCTGTTCTAAACTCCCTGTCCCCCTTCCATTTCCTAGTTTAAACAATCCTCACCTAACCTACTCATACACCTCTTCAACACATTGGTGCCCCTCCAGTTCAGATGTAACACGTCACGGCGGAACAGGTCCTCATCTGTTCCTAAAGGAATCCCAATTTCTTACTGTCTTGTCTGCTCTTACAGCTGCTGGTGCCCAATTGGCATCTTAAGAAGGGCCGCCTGCCTATGTACAGCTAAGCCTTGCCCTTTATTGCTTTGACGTCAGCCGCAAACTTTTTCCACCCCCACTAAGGAATCATTGATTCTGTTACTTATCATCCATTTGTTGTTACAATGTCGGGTTATTTACTTACTTCTTACTGTTCTGCCTCGCCAATTATAGTTTGAATACAAATAACCAAAACAAGTACACATAACAAGTAACTTTTCTAAATGTACCCGAAACACCCAACTGTTTTTGCAACAAAAAAAAAAGAAAAAAACCCTTCTAAAGGGAATAAAAAAGCTTTAAATATTCACAAACAGCTCCTTAGTGGTAATCACAGTTTTAGGAGCAAAACATATTTTTAATTAACTCTCACACCACAGAAAAAAACAACTCTAAGCTGCTTCCCTCTCGTTTGCAAAGATGACATCAAAACATCAGTACGTCTTTACCTCTGCACGTTACGGCCAATGTGCCAATTTTACACATTTTTTATTACATAGCATTATTTTATGTGTGAAGAGATGCAATGAAGGCATTCTTTCAGATTACATAAATCCTCTATATTACTAATGTATGTTCTGTAGAAATAATTGCCTTCTAATAAAGAAACTGGCTGGAGGAAAACCTTTGGCCACAGTGGCCCCTTATCAGTTTGAGCTTATGGGCTGAAACATGTTTTTTGCTGAGATTATCTAGTTTGCTTCTCTTTTGTATCTATTATTGGGGTAAAAAAAAATCAAAAGTGTGTTTGTAAAATTTAAAAAAATATATATGAGTAGTCATAGCAAAGCCTAGCTATAGACTATTGATATGCTGTATACAGAGTACATACATTAGTTTCTAACAAAGCAAGAAACACCAATAAAATTAAGTTCTGAAATTAAAATTTCATGTTGGCTATTTAATAAATACAGAAAGCCTCCCACTGCCTGCACCCCAATATGTGTAGGTATAGTTTAGCATAGCAGTACACCTCCCGCTTTATAAAAGAGGATGTACAGTAGAGTTTACATAGTACAGTGCTGACTTATATACGATAAATCAAACAAGTATGTTTAACTGAACAGTTCTGTTTCTGTCTCGAGAAGGTGGCCTCAAATATTGAGCAATCTGCTTTCACAGGTCTTTTCCTAAATCAAAATAACAAGCCAGGAACTTGAGATGTTAAATAGTTTTCCATTTCTTCTGCCAGTAACCAGTGTGAATTCCGCACCAATTACCTCATCACAGTAATTTGGCTTTATGACTCTTTAACACACACCCCAGGGCCCAGCAGCAGGCAATCAACTGACCCATAAACCACAATTGGCAACAGACATCCCTTCCTTCCTTCTACTCTTCATAGACCCGAAAAAGAGAACTAAATACCACAAATACATTGCAAAAATAAGTAATTTACACTACATACATCCATACATAAATACATATAGTCAGCCTGTGGGACCAGTCTAAGAATGAGGCATCTTCCTATGCAACTTCTTCTCTTATTGTGCTGTGGCATTTCCTCCAATCTAATAATTACGTTTTATGCAGCTGCAAACTTGCAAAAGCAGTGGCAAGCACTGTGGTGGAGTGAGGCATCACATTTTAAACCGCAAGACTGTTGACTAAATTTTCAATTCAACCTCCTTGTGTGACCCTCTTCAAATCACGTAACCTGCTGGCGTGCAAATTACAAACATATGATCTATAAGAATTGACATATCGTGATTTTGTAAGTCACCTTAGAGAAACGCATTAACCAAAAGTTGTATATACAATGTAATGGACACAACCATGGACTGGTGTCCCGGCCAGGATGGCTCAAGGTTCCTTACCCAGCTGTTAGGCTAGTTTAAGGGAAGAAGACCGCAACCTGGAGCCATTTGCTTCCCCATTCTGACTGGTGAGGGCAGCATTTTGGTGGATCTCCCATATACAATCCAGCAGGGCTTATAGGGACATGGAGTTCCAATGGGCAGCTCTGCTGGATCTTGTGGGAGTCACCAGAAGGAGCTGTGGGGAGACTTCCTACTTTTAGGGAGGTTCCACCTGACCCAGAAGTGCTTCCTGGATGCAATTTGGTGGCACTGGAAGTACCTGGAATCTGTATAAAGGAAATAACTCCTCACTCAGGGAGTCAGAGTCAGGTGAAAGAGGATGTAGCACACCTGGACGAGAGGAAGGAGAACACAAACAAAGAAGGGAAAGAAGATTATTGCTTGGATTTTGTGCATTATGCAATGCTTGAACAAAGCCGAAGAGGGATATTTATAGAAAATAAAATCTTTAGTTGAACCCAGGACCTGTATTTGTGTTGGTGTTTTTGAGGCTCAGTCGCACCTCTACTGGTCATGATAATAGTAATAATAAAACAAAAGAGAAGAGTGGAGTTGGATGTTAGTCAAAAGTTAGTAAATCATAAGGAATACAGTAGAACCTTGGATTGCAAGTAACTTGGTTTGCGAGTGTTTTGCAAGACAAGCTAAAATTTTTAATAAATTTTGACTTGATAAACGAGTGATGTCTTGTAATACGAGTAGTACATATACGCTTTGTCTGCCAAGCACCACGTGATCACAACTGAGCTGATGGTTCTCTCTCTCTCACTGCAGGATTGTGGGTAATTGTCTCCCATTCTCCACCTGAGTCGACGTGCATCACTCATATAGTCAACATCCGCACAAGCGTATAATGTTTACTATAGCTTGGTGACCATGTGTGCGTTTTGTAACGTGCGAGTCCCCGTCTTGCACCCCAAAACACGAAGCTGGGTCTTAGTACTTTAGCAACACCTGCTTTACTCAGCTTGAAACATGAACAGCACGTTATTGTAGCGGGATCTGCCACTAACTATACACAGACACAGCAGTCAGGCAGGGTGGGGGCCAAGTAATACTATGCCCTGCACACTTATAATGTTCCTGTATTACCCATCAACAGCAGGCGCTTATAGCATGTCCACGATCTTTTTGGATTCGCTTTTACTGTGAACTACTACATTGTTTCAAGCCTGCGGTTGCTTCCGGACGCTCTTCTGCCTGTCGTCCCGAATCCCAAAAGAGTTTACAAACTCACACCAGCCATGATTCTTTTCAAAGGTTAATTTGTTTTATGTATTTTTACTTTATACTTTGTATTAATCATTTTTATATGAATAGTTTTGGGTTGTGGAACGAATAATCTGAGTTTCCATTATTTCTTATGGGGAAATTCGCTTTGATATACGAGTGCTCTGGATTGTGAGCATGTTTCCGGAATGAATTATGCTCGCAAATCAAGGTTCCACTGTTTATTGCTTGGCAAAAACAACATAAATCAATGATCACCGACTGAATTTATTCCCTAGCACTAACTGAATGTTTGCAATTTATTATTTATAATCTGATCAGTTTTTAAATCGATATTTTTTTATACCTACAGAACATGTGCTCACCCACTCTGAAGAGTTTCGTGCACATCTGTTATTTTTATCTCACGCCCCTTTGCTCCCACAGATGCTCCTTCCACTGCCAACCATTTCTGAAGTTTGATAAAGCAATACGTTAGATGCATCAAACCTATATTTTGTAGCTTTGTTAATGATGCATTGCATAAGCTGCACAAAGCCTTTACTAACTCCAAAATCATCAGGACAAATGCCTTGACATACAAGGTCAGCATATCTTGCTGTTATTTTTTGCTTAAAGAAAGCGGGAAGCATACCTTTCTCTTACATTCTCTTTGAAACTAAATTCAGTTTGGCCAGGGATTGTTAAACTAAAACATCACAGCAAGTTGAATTAACCCGATTTGTGTCCATTGTACCTTAAAATTTTGCTATATTTGTCTCAGCTCTGATAATTCAAGTCAATTCAAATATCTGAATCTAACACCAGTGAAAACCTGGTGAAAATGTCTGACTTCCCTATCCCTTTTATAGCTGTGTTACCCTGGCTGGTTTTGATTGCTCCTTGCACATCTGTAGGCTTCATTTTCTTAATACATTTTAGGTATCTGGGAAGGAAATGAAATTATAAAAATAATGGTATTACAACTGGATTTTTAATACAAAGAGAAAGGCAGAATTTCTATAATTGTGTGCATTCATATTCAAAGCAACATTTTATTTTTATTTATTTATTTATTTTTTTACACAGGAGTTCTACTAGCATTCCCTTGGTATATTTGTAAAATGAATTACTGTAAGAAACCAAATATTTATGTATTGTTTAAATGCTGACAATTTTGACATTTCTGGTTGAAATGCAAGCGTCCCTTCTCTCATCTACAGTCTCACAAGTTATTAATTTGTTTCTTTTTCTTTATGATTGGATTCAATGATTGCAGTAAGTCCTTGGTGGATTGGAACCAAATCCGCTTTTCCTTTGTACTTCCTGGTGAATAGAGGTTTAATCTCACATTTAATAAACTGGATGGCATGCCGAAAACCTAAATCCACGGACTGAAGCATCAACAATTAGTTGCAAATGACAATGGGGCGAGCAAAATTTACTGGACAAGATTTCTTAAAATAACCTAAATAATCTCTAACACAAACTTCCTTGATAAGTCAATAATTCTTACAATAAGGGAATCAAGATTTTATGGTTTGATATAAAAGCTTTTCACTTGCTTAGATTTTATTTTTTGCAGTGATCTACATGCTTGAACTACACACACCAGGCCCACTGTGGTTCTTGCCCAGTGGTACAAATCTCCCTACACAGTATAGGCAAAATATTAACATCACAAAATAAGTAGTGGTGGGTGAAACAGTGGAATTTCTTTTTGCAAAACCTTGTTTAACATGCATTTTCACAGCCTGAAAACTCACTAAACAGTTTGTTATGGATTTTAAACTTTGTGTTTGAGAAATAGGAAGAAATATGGCTTCTTATGGCCTTGGCAACACCACACAACAACAACATTTATTTATATAGAACATTTTCATACAAATTATGTAGCTCAAACTGCTTTACAGGATGAAGAAATAAAGAAAAATATAAAAATAAGATTAGGCACCTACCCTTTGTTAGGCTATAGTAGGTTGGATAATGACTGACTGACTGAAGATTGGGCAATGCTAAGTAACATAGAATAATGTAAGGTCCGATGGCCTGGAGGACAGAAAGGGGCTCTGAAGGCACAAGACCACACGGCCTCCACTGGGCATTCTACCTAACATCAATGATCTAAATCAGTCCTCATGGTTTAAAAGGGGTTCAGGTGAAAATAAACGCAAACTTTTAGAAATACAATATGGCTAAACACAATCGCTGCAATTTTACCTAAATGTTGTATTGTGCTTGGCGTTTTACAGTAGGTTAAGTTTGGTTAGTTTAAAAAAAAAAAAAACTGGCTGTGTTGATAAAAGAGTCCTCCCATCAGCCCCAGCGCACTCCTGCTGTCTGATGGGTTTTTATGTTGCCTCTCACCATTATAACGCCCCTTTCCCATTATGCCACATAGCTAATAATATAAGTTGGGCCAACAGAACCTGCCATCCAACATTTTTCCCACAATCTCAATTCCCACACAAGAAAGTAAAAAAAGGTTCCATGCCCACAACTTTTAGGATTTCAGTGACTCTACTCTGAGCAGCCCTTTGTAACACAGAGCAAGATCAAATAATTGAGCTCAAACTAGAGCTAAGTTTATACAACCCCAATTCCAAAATATTTGAGACGCTAGTAAAATGTAAATAAAAACAGAATGCAATGATTTGTAAATTTATACAACTCACCATAGAACATAGAAAACATATCAAATGGTTAAACTGAGAAAATGTACCATTTTAAGAAAAGAATAAGGTAATCTTGAATTTGATGGCAGCAATGGGTCTCAAAAAAGTTGGGACAGGGCCATTTTACCACTGCATAGCATCTCCTCTTCTTCGCAATTTTACGCTGAGGAACATTATTCTGAAATTGTTCCAGAATTGGTATGCAAAGCTTGTTGCAGATTGGTGAACCTCTACCATCTTTACTTCTGACAGACTCTGCCAATCTAACATTTTTATATCTAATCATGTTACTCACCTGTTGCCAATTAACCTAATTAATTGTAAAATGTTACTCCAATTTTTTTTTTTTTAGTACCACCGACTTTTCCAGGCTTTTGTTGCCCCGTCCTGAGTTTTTTGAGACATGTTGCTGCCATCACATTCAAAATGAGCTAATATTTTTAATGAAATAGTAAAATGTCTCACTTTCAACATTGGATATATGTTTCTATATATGTTCTATTGTGAATAAAATATTGGGTTTCTGAGATTTGCAAGTCATTGCATTCTGTTTTCAGTTACATTTTACACGGTGTCCCAACTTTTTTGGAATCGGGGTTGTAGGTTGTTTGTCATGTGTACTGAGTACAATGAATTTCTTTCTTGTGTATGCAGTTCTACATTCAACACACTCTCTGGCACAATGGTTAGTAGGCATGAGACAATAGAATTCATATTACGATTGAAGCTTCACAATTCTATATTCCCACTGTATGAAATCTCCATAAAATTAGGAAACATACTGTATGTTAAGTGTTACTTATTATAAAGTATTCATCTATGAAAACACTGCAAAATAATTTTTCAAAAATCAGTGTGAAAATACACAAGTTTTAACAAGTGTTTATAAGCTTTTTCTTTTGTATTAAAATGAATAGTGTAATGAACACCAAGATGGAAAGACTGAGGCACACACTAAATGACAGTTAACTCCAAAACCTGCTACTTTTAACAATGAAACAGCATAGCTGTCTGCTGTTACTGCACCATGGGAAATTGCTCATAAAACAGCAGGCTTCACATACTGTAGCAACTAGGAACATCATTTTGAATGCTGTTCCTCGTGTTGTGTTAGTTGTATAGCATCGTCGATCATCTTCCACTGTTGCACACTGTCACCCTGACTCTCGCTCTGTATTCGACTTTAGATTGCAAACTTTAGCAACAGTATCTCTCTAAGAGAATCTGCCTGCCTTCATGAACCTTCCTAGGCTTGTTCTCTGTGTTTTGCAAATAACCCCAGAGTTTATAGAACTCTGAGTTCAGTATACCTACAGTATGTGACAGGTTGCTGTCAATCATACATTTAGCCCCATCCATTTTCAGGGTAACCTGCTGATTATTACAATATTAACATAAAATATTTGCACTGCACAAGACAAGACATGTTGTACACTGATTTAGCATATAAAACTAAGAAATTCACGGTACTCAGTACATGTAATAATAATGACCCAATAAATCCATAACAAAGTTACTGTAGTGCAAAACCATCCAAATTTCAATTTATATTTTTGTTTTTTGAGTTAATATTAAATATTGCTCCAACAATGGCTCTTTGAATGCCTTGCGGACCAATTTTCTGAGGATCCTGACTGGATATACAAAAAAAAATGGTGATATTTTCTTCTGTGAAAACATCAACACTGGGTACAGACATAGCAGAGGCAGATGTTTGATTTGACCAGAAAAGCAAATACTGGAAATTTGTCTGTTTTGTCTTTCCATCTTACTATAATATTACTGTTGAGAGCGATGCAAGATCCACTGCTATATAATTCATCCTTTCTGTAACGTCCCTTTATTTTTTAATCATTATCAGTGAAAGGATTAAGAATGTCTCAAATATTTCCTCTCACATCTGCCGTTCGTGAGAACTGCAGTAACTACAGCTTGCTGCTCCTAGTAGCATCTTAGTATATCATGAAATAGGTTGAAGTACAATAGTAAGTTAGTCCTTTGCCAATTCCAGTTAAGTTTGATTTGAAAACAAGCTTGTGGTTGCAATGGTGTATTATGAAACAACACTGAAATTTACTGTACTCTTTAGAGTATTTGACAAACTAAATAAATTGTGTGCATGAAAAACTCAACCTGTGGTCTGAGACCCACTTTCATGTACAGTGAAGTCTATGTTGTTTGTTGACAGTTCTGACCTTATGCCTAATGGTCAGCGAGTATAACAACCTTCCCTGAAAACCTCAAATATTCTGTCTCCCTTACTTTATATAACTACATTGAACACTCTGTATTTCTTATGTGAAAATTCTAAGAATATATTTAGTTAAGTACAATGTTAGGTTTATTCAGTCAAGAGCAAAACAGCCTACAGATGTAAACTGCATGCCCATCTCCACTACAACAGAAGATGACCAGAGTAGCCACAGGCTGTTCAGAAGAAAATAAAGGACAGAGCCTGAAGGATGCACAATCTGTCCAATAGGTGTGGCCAATATAAGATATAACTGTTATTTGAGTTGTGGCAACTGACTCCAGAATCTGTTCACAGCAGTATACAAAAGGAAATAAACTAGAGAATTACTTCTTTAGCAGTTAACATCTGTGGAAACACGCTCTCATTAACATTTTCCCATGAACTGCCGGTACTGCTTAAGTAAAAGGTAACTATAATTGCAAACAGCTTGCACCTACCTACATGAAACTGAGAAACCAGCATACCAAAACCTTACCAAAAACAGGAAAATGTTTAATAATTTTTGTTATGTTGGATTTCAGGGGCTGATGAACCCTACTGCAGTGCTTCCCAACCTTTTCTATGCCTTGATCCTTAGAAAATGTTAAGATTTATTTTTACACTCTCTACAAAAGTAATATCACATTTGACGATGAAGAAGTCAAATTTCTAATTTTTGAGTCACAAACAGAACCACACACAGTACTGTGGGTGAACAAAAAACTCAAAAAAATAGGCCTTTAACTCAGCTATTTACCTTTTTAAATGACAATAATATTGCAAATGTGTCCCCTGGGAAGCTTAGAAACTATTGATAATCCGGAGTTGAGGTATCCTGCGAGGCATCAAGTTTTGCAAGGAAATGACACATGATCAACAGTCAAGGAGTTTGGGGGATTGGAGACCCCTGTGAGGCAGTGAGTACTGGGGCACCACTTAGCAATGAAACACAGTTGACAAACTTCCCCCCCAATAACACCTGCACTGCAGTTTAAAAAAACAGAATTGGATGAGTGTAAGCACAGAAATCAATACTAAACCTCACCCTTATGTATATATTACTGGAAGGTCCAAAGTCCATTCTTTTAAAAAAAAAAAAGATTTTTGCCTTTACGAAGGCTCAGCCCTACAGGAATGCACATTTCTGTGGTTCATTCACAGGTGACAGTTCCACATACAATGCTTGATTATTTCCATATTATAGAATAGGAGCACTAACTTTTATTGGGATTAATAAAGTATCTATCTATCTATCTAATACATGACATAGAAATTGTGGAACACTGCAAAATAGTGACTGCACCATAATAAAGTTGGACAGCATACTTTCCCCTTTGTTGCACCCTCATACCCCCTTTGGGTTTCGGGCATTGCAGGTTGGGAGCCACTGCCCTATTGTCTACTGTATGTACCAAAGTCAAACTTGTTACTAAACATAGTGATCCAAGTATAGTATTTAAATGAAAGGAGGGTATTTAACATTTGAATTTGTCTTGAAAATGTATTTGTATTTTTGCTCTAATTACCAGGATTTAAATGTGAAAAATGTAGAAAAAAAGTGTCTTTGTAGAAGAGTACAAACTTGGAATGCTGAATTCCAACATTCATAATGTGATTTACTAAAATCAAAACAATGGCTCAAACAGAAATTAAAAGGAAACTCAAAGCATTTGTGTGTTCTTATACTCTTTACCACACATACAGCTTTTTAATCTCAATCTGTTAATTTTCAGATTGCGCTGAAAGAATTATTTTTCACTGAATTAGAACCGAACTTCATGCTGACATTTGGGAAAAACTGGATTTTCTTTTCAACACTAATTCTTTTTCAAGTATTGTCTGCAGTTACTGGGTTACATAAATGTTATATGGTGTATTACTTACTGAATTAAAGGAAATCCAGCTGGGCTAACTCATAAAATTAAGAAATAATCATTTGTACCATTATTAAACCTATGATATGCTACAGAACAACACGTTATGTGACTTCTGAAACAAAGAAAGGTCATTAGAAGAATGCCTCTAAATCTCCAGCCAGTGCTATTACCTCCTGTACATTTTTACTGATCCTAATATCCATCCACTGCTCGCTGCTCACAAAACAAATTCTGAAATTAGAAATTCTAAAGCAGCATTATGGGATAGGCTATTTAAAAATAAAAAGGCTGCTGTATTTTTCAAGGTTATTAATTTACAGTGTCCCTATTGACTTTTGATATGCAGCACTTTCTTTGCTTATCACGGACAGACCTTACTTATTTGAAGCTTATGACAAAGGTCATATTTTAAACTTCATCAGTTAAATTAGAATTGTCTTAAGTCTCAAATAACCTTTGCAAGAGAGGAATATTTAACATTAAAAAAGGAAACTTCCAACTCAACATAGCCCTGACACATTTCTGTGACCAATACCTGCAGTTCTTTGGCTTCTGCTCTCAATTATAGAAAATGTAGGAAAATCAATATCAAAAGACAAACGTATGTAATAATAAAAAGTCTGAAGCCTTCAGGTGTTATTGATCACTAGCTTACATAAAGTTGAGGGGGATGGAAGCTGCAATAAGATGTATGATAATTCCAGATTGGGGCAAAAATAACCCCACAGTTTATGCACTGCTTACTTTGCTTCACTTATCCCAGCATTCGGGAAAAACTTGATATGCCAACAGCAATATACATAAACAAGAAAATGTGCAAAAAGCACAATGCTTGGCTTACAAAGAGAACACCACATAAAACAATAACCATCCATGAAATGCACACAATGAAACCAAGTTTAACTGGAGCCATCATTTACCATAGCATAGAATCACTGACACAGAACAAGGAACAGTCATGTTTACAAAATATAATTTCTTCTGCTTTGAGTCATTTTCATGTTTAACTAAAGTGAGGGGGATGAATGGAAAATGTAATTGAAACAATTTGTTTATCTTAAGTATTTGTGACAATAGAAATTTTGTTTCATAAAGAAACATTTCTTTTTGACCTAAAATTTAACAGCAGTCCTTATTTATTACATAATCCTTCCATTTTCCAACTAGTTTATTCCCACTGCAAAGCACTTTAATCTATTCCAGCAGTATTATGTTCAAGGTGGACACCAACCCAATAAGGACTGCCAGCCCACTGCAGGGTACCCTCTAACACACCAACAGTCTGAGATAATGTGGCCAGTTTAGAGTCACCACTTGACCTAAGATGTATGACGGAAACCCAATACTGAGGCTCAACACAGGTCTTGGGAAGCACAATATTTTTCAAATTTCTCCAAGCCAGTAAAAGGCACCATTCTCTGGACTCCTTTTGTATGACTTTATTACAATGGTTACTGGTTCTACATCACAACCTGTGGCCAACTGTTCAGGTACGAGTAAGTGCTACTGTGAGGTTTGCTATTTTGGTGTTCAGTGTTGGCCCTTGCCTTGCATTCAGTTCTCCGAGATAAGCACCAACACCACATAAACCTATTGCATGCTAATAGTATAATTAAAAAGCAAATGAATTTCCAAAAAACATTTGCTTAAAAAGAAAATATTTCTTTAACTGATTTCCTTTATTTTGACATAAAATTATCCTTCCTGTCCCAAAGTGTAAGGCATTTGAAATAAAACAATGCTCATTAAAATTTAATATTTCACAGCAGCATTAGGTAATGAAAATTTCATTAGTTCCAAAGTCATAATTTTAAATTGGAAGCACATGGAACACAAAAGCCTGGCTCATATTCAGCAAATAAACTCTAGAGAGTGGAGCTAATTAAATATGCTAGAAACATCTTAGTGTCTCTCTATTTGCAGTAAAAACTGAGACTTGTTGTTAAGCTCAATGCACAGATTTCACTCCCCTTGCTATGGCTCGAGATCAGAAACCTGACGGGAAGGAAGAAACCAAAACCAAAAAGCAACATGTTAGCCCAGAGAATGTCACACAGAGTTCTGGTTCTGGATTCAGATTTACAAATAAGGCTGCGTAGTACAGTGGTTAACAGTTTGGACTTTAAACTTTGAGGTTGTGGATTCCAATCTCGCTGCTGATACTGTGTGACTGTGAGCAAGTTATTTAACCTGCCTGTACTCCAATTTGAAAAAAGAAACAATTGTATTTCACATGCTATTAAACTTCCTTGGACAAAGGTGCCAGGCAAATAATAAATAAAATAATAAAAAATAAATGACACATTTAACCACGTGTTGATCTTAGGAATTATGAAAAAAAAAATGATTAAAAGCTGAATCCAATCAAATTTTCAATTATACTTTCCCTTTCTTATCATAAAGTTCGGGTAATTAATAGAAATTGAATTACAATTCAAATAACACAAACTGAGAAGTTGGCAAAAAAGAAAAGAAATCCTCTCAAGCAGGTTCTGCAAGACACAAGACCCTGCTTGCTGTAATACATTTCAACTACTTTCACCACATGAGGATATCTGGGAGCTGAAATGACCTCCACCAGCATATAAGAAATGTCATATCAGGTAGTGAGCGTGAAGAGGTGCAATACTCATTTCTGGTCAGCAAAACAAAACGCAGGATTGGTCTGAAGGACATCAAGATTTCTTACTTTCAAATAAAAAATACACTCACCTAGTTAAGAGCCTTTATGTATGATATATGCATTTTGAAACTGTATTTAAGTAATCTGGAATATAGGACTATGTCTACATAAAACCTAATAATTTTCTAATAAATTGGGAAGATAACTATTTGGAATACTGGGGTGTTAACATCACACTTAGTATAGACTATCAAGATGACAGATAACTGAAATAAAATTTTGCTTAAAATGAATGCAGTTGCCCTCACAGACATAGGCAAATTGTTCAGACTCCATCAAGATTAAGGTACTGTTAATAACTTTCACTGCATCAAAAAGCCTCTACATCTGGTCACCTATCAGAGAGGGGACCTTCCATCAATACACATCCTCTGCTCACATCTACCTGGCCAGCTCAGTAGCTGGAGACACCCTCTGGCAACCCAGTCAACCATTAACTGCCTTGTTTTCTCATCTCCATTCCTTGGTGTTAGGGGGGACTTCATGAGCTTTGCTCCCTTTTCCCACTGCTGTCCCTTGGTGTTCATGAATCCTCTCAGAGTGGCTGGTCACTCCTACTCCTTAGACACTCAGCATAAGTGATCTTAATTCCAGCGCGCCACTGCTCCATACAAGGCTTCATCCCTGAACTGCAAGACTCCTCTCAACAGCTTTACCTCTCTCTTGATCCTGTACTTCCTCTTTCTGCTTTTCTCTTCTGATTTTAACCTCCTTCTTGCTCTTCCTCTACATCTTACTTAGGATTCTTTTATCATCTGTGGGTGCAGGTGATCTCCGCTTAATTACCAAGGAACATCAATGAGGACATTTTCTGGGCTGATCACACTTTCACATGCAAACGCAATCAGCTAATTTGTTCTCTAACAATTTCACTGCCACACAGCTTGACAGCTGCACACACCTACACCCATGGAGCATGAGCTGCACTGTTTTTATTTAAATATGCATCTCATCACAGGTTGTCTATGTCAATGACAGGCTGAACTGACCCAGTAACACAGAGGAACTATAGATTTAAAAAAAATAAATAAATAAAGGGCACAGCATACATATCTGTTTTCAGAAACTGTGCTCCTTAAATGTGGTTAGTGACATCCTTTACATGTTCTGTAACTCAGTAGCATCACTTCAGAATCAAATAGAAAGAAGAAAGAAAGCTTACTTGTGGGTTGCCCTCTTAATACACTGAGGTAGCGGTTAAGGAAAACACTGACATCCACTATAAATAATGTTGCACATCTTCTCTATGGCAGACTGACACAGAGTACTTTCCACTAATAAATTATTCATCAGAGTATGTCAAGAAACACTGCTGGGGCTCCTTTATATTCACAGCAATATGCCTGCATGATGCCTCACTGTGGCTGTTCTTGTATCTTTAGATAATTCAGAAGTTTTCTTTTTTTTGTAATTATGTGTGCCTGAGGGAAATTGTGGCTATTGGTTTATTTTTTCAGATCCTTTTAAAAGCATAATCCCCCCTTATGACAAATAAAGTACTACTATCTACCCATCTATGAAGAATTTGAAAGCAGGACACTAAATCAGTAAAACAGATGTGTTATCCTCTATGCTATCCATTTTTTTTTTAAATCATTAGTGAAGTAGAGTCAATCTTATTTTCTATAGACCCAGCTAAGTGAAAAGCAGTGTAAATCACATGGCATTCTGTGCGATACAATTTGCATTTAGGACATGTAAAGCACTGCACTTTATCTTTAAATCTTCAAACTGTTTAATATAAAACAACCTTCTTTGAGGAAATGAATTGTGAACCAAAAACACAAAAAACAGATTTCCTAAACTTGCAATTTCCAATGATACAGTGGGGTAGGTTGTAGGATTACATGCAGATTGTATGTACTTGGCATCTGTTTTTTTTTTTTTTTTTAAATAATGCAACAAAGCAAAACAATCTTTATGGCCTCCCCTACGCCAGGAAAATTCTGCATGGTTGGTAGAGTAGAAGGTGTTAATTGCGTGTTTTGATGCAGGCATACATAGAAGTGCCCTGTAACTCACCGGCATCCTGTCTAGTTTTGGTTCTTACAATATGCAATGGTCTATTTAATTTATTACTGTTTATACATGTCCTTTTTTCAATTAGTTTATCCTGTGCTGTTGTATCCTTGCGCACATTTCATTATTTAGGATGTGTTGATGAGTCAATGGGATTATTCTACTAGGTTTATGGGGATTAATAGTTATCCTATGAGAGAGATTTTTTTTTTTTATATAAACAGAAGCTTAACAAATAAATGGATGTAAATATCATAACAAACAAGAAAATCCCTGTCTTGACTAAAGATAGAAAGAGTGGTTACAATCTGGCATTATAAAGGCATATTGCCATTGGTATAAAGAATCCCCAGTAGTGTTTCTTAACACAAAATGTACAAACCGTAGGAATGGCATGTAGTTAGATTCAGAAAAGAAGAATATCAGTCTGTGTCCTCCACATTTGGGAGATATTCAGCTCCAAGGTTGTTTCCTGTTATGCAACCACAGCTGCCAGCAAAAGTATTGTCCTAACCACTTTAACACAGTACTGGAAGATGATGGTATGAAAATATATGTACTGTATGTACTTATTTCATTCCAGATGTGAAATGCAACAAAAAGGCAGAAACTTAAAAAATTGAAAATTCAAAAAATAAAAACGCACTGAACATCTGTGGGAAACTGGAGAAGACATATGAACTGCAGCACTAAAACCCCAATCTAGTGTGGAAGAAGATGTAGGGAGAATGCAGTGATATGGCACATTGCCACACCCACCACGACAAACCACTTCAGGATCCCAAAATAGGACCCAAGCGCAGCTGTGCAATGGATGACACCTCAGTACCATACTAGTTTGAATGGAATGTAACATTGTGTGATTTATTTATTTTTTTTTAAACAGTGGCTGGAGTACCAATCCTGCCACCAACCTTCGAGTTTTCTCAGCAAGTTGGAGGACCTTTCTACAGAGTTAATGCAGGTTAAATGTCATACTCAAGACACAGCAATTTCAGGTTAAGGGCCTTGTACATTTCCCCTTGTCTAGTGGTAAACAGAAATTGTTTCAATTTCTCCTCTCCCCAATATATCAATAGCTGGAGATAGATATAAATATATATGAATCAGGGCTGGGCAAGTTAACGCATTATTACGTTAACACTGACAATTATTTTATCATGCATTAATGCAGTTTTTGTTATTATTATTATTAATATTTTGAAAGCCTCAGTCTTGCTAGCGATCAATAGAGATCAGTGATCTTCTTGTTACAGCGCTTTGATACGCTTTTACTAGAAGAAAAGTTAGCTTTGTTGATTTGACCTTGATTCCCTGGGCATGCACGAGTAACGAAGAACAAACAGTTTCTAAAATGGCATATGGAAGATACCAAAGTGAATACTCGAAGCAAAATAATCCGTGGATGACTTTTTCCATTTTAACTGTTGAAACGGAGTATGATTTGTTGGACTCTGATTTTGATGCAAATGATCTGGAGATGTAGATCGAAAATGAAAGTGAGGTACCGCATCAGCTGATTGGTCCCCACCTGATCGTGGTGCTGAACACGTTTGTGTAGCTAATTTACCTATGGCAATGTTCGCCAGGGAGGACAGACACCTATGATTACAGGAGGTACAAGCCATAATGCGTCTCATGGCAACTTCCACCCCGGCGTACCTGTCTCACAAAAACAGCCAGGCAGCCAACTTACCTGCTAGCCATCGAGCCACCGCATACTGCAAGCAGGCGCCAACAGCAAGCACAACAGGCAGCAACAGACATTTAATGTTGATTTATAAACCTCTGGCAGTTTATGTTGGGATTTATAAAGGGGAAATGTGTGGAACTTTGCTTATACACAGTTTTGTGCATCTGAATGTTTTTGTCCGTATGCCATGTTCTAGTGTGAATTCTACATACAGCATCATACATGAGGCCCCAGGCAACAAAAAAGACAAAGCAGCTCTAGAAAAAGTCCAGAGAAGTACAACTAGGCTCATTCCAGGACTGCAGCGGAGGAGTTATGAGGAAAGATTAAAAGAGCTGAGCCTTTTTAGTTTAAGAAAAAGAGGATTAAGAGGAGGCATGACTAAAGTGTTTAAAATTATGAAAGGAATTAGTACAGTGGATCAAGATTTTTACTTTAAGTTCAGCAACAACGCAGGGGCACAGTTGGGAACTTAAGGGTAAATTTTGCACAGACATTAAGAAGCTTTTCTTTACATAAAGAACCACAGACACATGGAATAAGTTACCAAAGTGGTGTGGTAGACAGTAGAACTTTAGGAGGAATTAAGTGGATAGGACAAGTAAACTTTGTTCAGCTGAATGGCCTGTTCTTTGTCAAAGACTTTGTAATGTTCTAAAACTTGAGGAATGTGAGGCTACCACTTCATTATTAAACTCATTTGGTTAGGTAACAGCCAAACTGTGTCCACTTCTCATCTAGATAACATACTCTTTAAAAGCAGTCAAAGATTTTGCTTCCACTCAGTAGAGTGTCAAAGATATTACACAACCGTAGCTATGAAGAATTAAAAAGAACATTAAAAAAAAAATAAAAAACTTGAAGGTAAATCGTACATGGTTATTCACTCAGCCCTTGAATTTTCATTTCAGTATCATTTATAATCTTACATAAAAAAACTCTCTCAATTTTATTTATATGGTACCTTGTGAGATTCTTCTGGTTACAGATCACAAATCATTTATATTTAAATATTTCATTCTTGCATTTTTCAGTATTAGCAAATATAATAATTTTGTTCTATTTGATTTTGGGACACATGGACAGAGCACTGGATCTCATGCCCACCGTTTACTTTCAAGTCACTTACAGGCATCAAATGTGGGAAGGACCCGATGGCATTTTACATCAGGCTTACACACATGTATGAGACTTCTAAAGGGTCAAAACCTGATTTGTGCTGTACTGCATGTGTCTCATGTAACCAACAGGGTAGGCACACAAGGGAACTCTCATTAAATGTTAACATCTGCTACTGTGATTGTAAAATATGACCATGGACAAAAATGCATTTTGTACTTTTTTTTTTAATAGAAACTTACTGTATTTGCAGAACTGGAAGGGCATACAATCTTTAAAAATGTGGGAGACACAGACGTTGTGTTCTTGATTTGGACATTTTGTACTCTAGTCTGGTTGTGAGCACAGAGACATGCTATGGTCTCTGTGATCTAACTGATGATGTTCTTGTTTGATGGATCTCTGTCTAACTGATAGCTGCTAGGTTTTAGAAATCATGAAATTGTAACTAGCTTATATTTTGTTTTGAGTTTCCCATTTGTGGAAATCAATTTTGCACCCTTGCCTTGTAACTCTTTTCCCAAAGAGTCCTCAGACTGATGTTACTCTATTATGTTGACCTCTTTGAAGAAATGTTTCTGCTAAGCAGATAAATATAATAGATGCTGAGATTAGGACATAATAAGTAATGCATCTTTTGGAAAGTTGGAACAGATCGTAAAAAAAAGTAAGAGAAATGACAAAATAAGCTTTTTTGCTTTTGGGGAAAAAAGACACCATTTTTAAAATCTGTTAAGGCTGAGGCACTAAGAAGCATGATAGAATCATAATTGTCTAGGTGCCACTGGTCCAGTTCACCTCAGCTCAACTTAGTCCAGATTAAATATTTACATAGTGGGGCAAACAAATGGCATCATAGAATTACAAGTATCTTTTTATAGCTTTTACTGGAGTGATGTTTCATTCACTCCAAACCTTGCAATTCTTTTCCTATAAGAAAACCATACTATAATGTAAATTTATTGAAAAACACTCATGAAACAAGCAACCAAACATGCAAAGATTATGCTTTTTAACTTTTTCTACATTAGTCATATCATCCTAGTTGAAGGGACAGGATTTCCAAGGAGAGTAATTATATCATATTTGTATTAAGCCATTAGATCATAGGAAGGATCTGCTTGTATGGCTAGGGTGACTGACTTTCATTTTTTGTGCACGGGGTATCTTTATCTCAGCCCATTCAGCTCATGGTCCAATTCACATGTTCAAGATACTACATCTTAATCAAATGGGAATTCAAGCATGCTTACCATTTTTTCATAAGGAGTATTACTTTAATTAGACTTTTCTACTCTTCAGATTTTAGGTGGAGAAGTTAAGGCATGACAAATTTAATCAGCTATTCATTTTTAGTTGGATATCTTCAAGGAAAGAACACCAAAATAATTAGAAGTTTCAAAGGTGGTACCAGCCACAATTCGCAGATTTAATATCCATGCATAAAATCGGGCCATTGATGAAAATGATTAGAAAGACAGATGCTTCTTTTTTAGTATGAGCCAAATGCCTCATGCCAGCATGTTCACGCCTAGCTGAGTTTTTGCACATAAACACTGATTTAAAATGACAGAATTTTACCTTAACAGATGTATTACTTGGATACACAGGGCTTTTTTTTCATTTTTTGTCAAGGCTAAAGAACCACTTAAGGAAACTTCACCATGGGGGGTCATGGCTTAATGTGAACTTGGGCAAATCACTAATGTAAAACGAAACAGCTCACCAACCGTGTGGTACATAGCAGCCAGACCCTGAAAATTAAATACACGCTTGTTAACACCAGCAATTCTGCCATCATACATAAGTACTTCTATTGTATGGTAGAATGCCAGAAAAATTGTAACAATCTGACACTAACTTATACAAGACCTGCCAGAGCACAAAAACTGAAACACAACACATGATGGAGAATCGGTGTTGAAATGTAACTTGTCCTTTTTCTCTGGAGTGTACCTTATTTTTTATTGTGTTCCTTAAATATTAACTTTTGAATTGTATATAAAATTTTAGTACAATCCTTTTGTTAGGTTATTAAGTACTACTTGAACTAATATTGGTGGGGAAAAACTATTACACGTGAGTTGAGTCAAGAGAATCCGAACGCTGTGCTACAGTCCCCAACCAAAATCAAATAACTGTACCAAAATCAAAATGATAAGTGGACAATGAGCCTATCATCAACAAGTCTTTGTTTAGTTATTAGCAGAACTGTGGCAGTATATAAATTCCTGATAATTTTACATTTACTGCATGTCACTATTACAATGCTAAAAGTTTCAAAAGAATGGAAAATCATGTGATGAAAAGGGAAAAAATGCAGCCTAAAAAAGTTTCAATTTTAGGATAGGGGCAAATAAGACAGAATTGTGAACATTTTTAAAACTAAAGAACATGAAGGCATTGTGATCACTTAATAAATTAAAAATGACATTTATTAAACCTCAACCTCACAAGGAAGGAACAGCCAACAAAACAAAAACCAATAAATAAAACAGAAAACTATTCCTATTTTTCTCACTGTGCCTGATCCCTTTTAGGTGTCATTATAAAGTGCCTGAAGAACAAAATTCTCTTCCACTTAACCCTTCACCTGTCTTGCAGCTCATCTACAAACCTCAGAAGCAGGTGGATTTAAATCTTGGGCAACTTACAAAAATCACTTTTGGAGCAAGAACACACTATAACAGACCTGGAGCCTTCCCACCAGAGCATCCTTTATAGCCTCACTTATGTTACTGTATTCTAATATATATTTAGAACATGTAGTATGCAAGGGGATCCCCATGCTGTCTGTCCTTTACAATATGCAGCAAGGCTTCACTTGTTTCAGGTAAAAAACCTCCTGCCATCACCTGCTGTTAGAGAAAATTGCTTCCAGGGTTCCAATTAAATAAATGAGGCATAACATCACCTAACATGCCTGACATCTCCCATCTATCCCCAATGGTGGCTTGGAGGGACTCTCCAATTAATAGTCAGAGTTTCACTTTCAGGGTACAATCTTGCTGAGATAGTCCCTTGCTATGTGCCACTGCTACATTCCTTTCAGCATGCTAAACCTCTTGCCAGCCAGGAAACCTATTACAGTATTGATCAGTTTTTATGATTAAAATGTAGAAAGCTAAAATATTGCTTTTAAATATATTCCTTAAAACATTACAATTCTATAACTTAGAATTCAATAAATTAATAACTTTTACAAGGGGGTTACATAAATACAATTAACCCATAAAGGAAAGGGGTTCTAATGCAATGCTGATAACTACATACATTTTTTTTTAATTACTAAAATTAGGTTGGATATTTTTTTTTACTTGCCTCTTTTTTTCTAATCTAGCATTTGTAATTCCGGTTATAGCTTCTCCCATTTGTGGCCTGGCATGCAATACACACCAGCAGGGAGACATGAAAAGTATCATTTGCTCCTTTAAGAAAAAGAGATTAATATTTGGGATTTATCATTCAAAAGACATTACAGTTCATCTTGATTTTCACTCACAACTGAGGAGAACTGTACTAAATTTCAAAAAGGAAGGAATCTTACGTGTGCTTCCTCTATGTCATGGAAAATAAGCCAACAGTATGATTATCCTGTTTCAAAGAAATGTAGATTCCTATTTCAGAGACAACAAGCATATATGTAGAAAACCATTCGTTTAATTGTTTGCTGGCCTTATGTTGACCAGCAAACACCAGGCCACATTGAAATCAACGCTGCTACCAGACATGCAATGTGTAGATTGAGTAATGCAGTGTGTATAAACATGTGTATTCTGTCTGTGTTATTGGAGCTTACCCCATTTCTCAAAACTGTTCAATTCCAAACTTGGTGCTGCTTTTTCAACTTAGTACCCAATCTTTAGGTAATCGCAATTCTTCATGCAGTGATTTTTCTCTTTAAAGCTGTAGTTTCCCTAAATTTTTTTTATATTGAAACAAACATCTCATTCTTTTCAATAAATTGGAATTACTATAAATGGTGTAAAGCTGAAATAAAAATGACACACACAAATATAGATACATCTCATTGTAATGAAATTTACAGGACCATAAAAGTATTTCCTTATAATGGAAATTTTGTTATAATGAATATGGGAAAAATACATATACTATTATGACTGGGGTCTCTTATGACAACATCTCTAACAGCAATGGTGTAAGGATAATAGTTGCTCTGGGCAAAAGTAACTAGTTGTCCTCTGCAGGATCAGGCTTACTGCATAACTTGCTTATCATACAAGGTTTATAACATTTAACACCAGGGTTTGACCTGCTTTTCCTTGCACTCTTCTGGTCTGCCACAGCAGTGATTCTGACCTGCTGGTATTCTTCTAATCTGAAGATGGGAGCTAAAGCAGGACATTTACCCCTGTGTCACAACTCCTCTTCTCATATGCTTGAGTACTGAATGTAACAGCTCCTATTTTGAATGAAGTCTTGAGACTGCACCAGCATTCACTATACAGGAATAAAGTACTTGTATTTTCCTTGGAAAGCTGGACTTGCCCTCCTGTCTCTACAACTTACTTTGTAACCCAAGCTTCCAAAACTGCAAAGAAACGTTTTTGTATATTTTTTTTTACATACATATATACACATATACAAAAATTCATACATCATTTGTTTTAACAAAATGTAAATTTCAGTATATCAAACATTTTTTTCAAATAAAAATGGCCACCAAAGATTATAATGTGGCGCAAAAAAAAAATTCATGCCGTGCCATACACTTTCACTGAGTCACAGGAAACCTGCAACAGGCTGTCTCTTTCTTGTTAGATGAAAAGAAAGTGATAGTCTGTTGCAAAATCTCCAGTCTCGGACAGTCTCTGTGAGGCTTGACAACAGTGTAGGCACAACATCATACACATTGCCAAATTCTGAGTCAGTGCTCCACCAAGAGTCCACATGGGTAGTTGTGTTGTGTGTTGATATTGTACTGTTCGAGTTCCATAGTGTGGCTCAAAGTTTTCTTTGCAATGAACAAAAAAAAAGAAAGAAATGGCGTCAGTTTACGCTTAAAGAAAAATGAACAATCCTGGAAAAAGATGATTCCGGAATGAAGAAAAATTACAGCGAAAGTATTCAGAATTGCGTCTTGTGGAAATCAGGGGCGGTCCATCTACCCCTACCCTGACAGACAGAGACACCAGTTCCAGCACAGAACAAGTTTATTTACAAAAGAGGAAGCACATCTCCCTCGCTTCCCTCAACAGCACAGTACAAAGAGCACCAAATATACAGTCTCTTTTCGGTCTTCTCCTCCTCTTCTTCTTCTTTCCGCCTTCACTCCTCCAGGTCAAGCTTTGTCCCTCTCTTCCTCCCGACTCTGGCTCATTGAATGGAGTGAGGCGACTCCTCTTATGTTAACTTTGGGAGTGCTCTAGGTGGCTCGTTAATCAGGCCTGGAATCATTCCCGGGTGTGTTGAAAGCCCAATGTATGGCTTTGCAACTCCCCTTGGCAGTCCCCACAAAACCCATCAAGGCTGTGGTGAATCCAAGGGGGTACAAAGCAACAACCTCAAAAACTCTTTGACTAATAACACAGTGTGGTTAGGTGTGCTGTCAGTGTGCAAACTGCTGTTTTACATGTGCCACTACCCCAGGTGTTTTTTTTTTTTCTTAATGCTTTTAAGCAGACATCTCAGCAATTCTGGAAACTCTTTATTAACAAGGTTATCAATGTCGAAAAATGTGATCACCGTTGTCTTGATATTTGATATTACCTAACATGCTTTTTCCAGCTTGGAGAAAAAAAATAAGATAAATGTCAGAAATACACACTCGATCAATTCAGCACAATACTTGGCAGACTTCTTCTATATAAGACATACAATACCTAGTGGCATAGCTGAAAACTACACCCTACTCCTATACTACTGACGAACACATGCTCTGACAGCAATATAAGAAAGACGCACCATATACAGTATACTGTATAATATATAAAAAAAAAGCATCTGAAGTATTTTAATAAATACCTTGGACCATCAGCTCAGCGGACGCTTGAAGAGTGTCATTCTCATTTCCTGCTAAACATGTGTACATGCCAGTATCCTCTTCAGTGATGTTCAGGATAAGAAGACTTCCGCCACCAATTAATTTGGACCTGTTGCCACTAAAAATGCAGGAAGAGAATACATAATCTTTAAGGCTTGGAAAATGAATGTACTTAAATTTTACTCACAAATTACAGTAAAAAAAAATTAGATGGCAACAGTTTAATTAGGACAAGGTATGAAAGTCACTGCACTAGCAACTTTCCAGTTGTACTGGTTTTAAACAAGCTTTGCAATGAATGGTCAATAGTATTTTATGGAAAATGAATCATTTTAAAAAAAAAAATTAAAACATATAAATTTATTTAAAAATGATCGCATTTTTGCAAAATACATTTACTTAATACACAACATTTAACTAATATTCATGACTACACATGTTTTCAAACCTTTATAGGTAGAACTGCCAACATCTAGTTAAAAAGTATATTCTATAAATTGAATACAATAAAAATGCGCAAAGGTAAATGTTTTTGAGTAACAGTGATCAAGTACAGCAGCAAGTGTGGAAAAACTCGGTCTCCTCAAAATCACAACTAAAACAGGTATACATGAAGTACAATTTGGAGCCCAAACTCTTACAGTTACAGTATATCTTTGAAACTGAATTAAATACTTTTGTAAAACAACGGCAGGCACATGTTTCATTTCTGTATCTGAAAGAGTGAAAATGAACTAATCAACAAGAATGGCTGCCCTAAAACTCAGAGATTTTGATAAGTTTATATAGGATGGAAATAAGCATAGCCCCCTAAAAAGAATTAAAAGATATGCAAATGAAGTTGGAAGGCTCAATGTTAATACTATTGTTTGCATAAATACAAAAGTTCCCATTTAAATATACAAAACATCTGCTTAAATTACCAGATCTTAAGTTCCAAACATTTTGGAGCACATGAGTATATTAAGCTAGAACATTTGTTTTTTTCAAACTAACATTGTAATTGAATATAATTGACCTTTTCAAAGCTCATACCGTTTGTGAATATTGGCAGTACGTAAAAAAAATAGAAACATTTGCATAAATAAAATTGGCACCAATTAGGGTTGCGGGCAATCCCACACCTGTGCACTAAGTGCCGGGCTGACCTCACCTGCATCACTCACAGGAACCACTCCCACCATGCTATCATGCCTCCACACAAAGATATGAGCGTGGAAATTAGAACTATTTATTTATTAAAAAGGCCACCTTTTTCAAATACTGATCCCACTTTACTACAGCATATTAAATATATGTCAAACATTTCTTCATAATTCCAATATGCTCATCACTTTTGGTAGGATACTTGTTGCTTCATTTCCAACTTTGAAGGAAAAAACATAAAATGATTTTACCTTATTTTAGTAGTCTGTACTTCAAAGAAAAGAAATATAAGAAAGCAATGGCTACAGATTAAAGCCAATATCCCACCAAAACAAAAAGCAATATGTTGCCAGTATGATGCTGGCACTACTTAATAGACCTTTCATGTCAGCAGCTGCTTTTGAAAATATGTTCCAACAAGTCTACTTTCATTCTAATATCTAAAATGATGATATATCAAACCACAAGAATGAAACACTTTTATTTTTTAAAGAAACCAGTTTATCTGCAAAAATTGTAGAACTGTTGTGCACACGCCAGAGGGTGAGAGAGAGGCTGTCAGAAAGGGCCCAACAAGCCATCCAGAGAGGGGTGTGTGTATGTGTGTGTGTGTGTGTGTGTGTGTGTGCGCGTGTGTGTGTGTGAGTGTGTGTGTTTGTGAGTGTGCGAGAGAGAGAGAGAGAGAGAGGGAATCAAGAACTCAAAGAGCAGAAATCACAAGAACTATTCCAATGGTTTAAATCTACTGGCCTCAGTGCATGACCCTAGTAAGCTCAGATAGAATTCTGCCTTGGATCAGCACAGCTTGCGCAGTGTTGCCTCTGCTCACTAGTGAGCAGTATGAGATGGAGCAGGCAATATCAATGAGTATAGGCGCATGTATGGCACAAAAAAGGATCACTGGAGCTGCACGGAAGGAGCTGTGGAAGATCAGTCACAAACAAGGAGACAAGGTTCGGCAAGATATTAGGCTACCATCAGAAATGATAATAAAACGCCATAAAATATCACCGAAATGAAGATCCACCAACACATGTTGTCATACAGCATAATCACCAAATAGCAGTATTAAGATATCTTCAAATCAAATTCAGGTACTCAACAATGAAGTGTACATAAATAAATTTAATTCAATATGATGACGACTCCAAAATTGAAATGTACAAATTAAAATATGTAGGGACACCACTGGTAAATTGTAAACGAAGCCAGTGCCATCCTGATCACCACTACTACTTCTTCCGGCTGCTCCTGTTAGGGGTTGCCACAGCGGATCACCTTTTTCCATATCTTTCTGTCCTCTGCATCTTGTTCTGTTACACCCACCACCAGCATGTCCTCTCTCACCACAGCCATAAACCTTCGCTTAGGCCTTTCTCTTACCTGGCAGCTCTATCCTTAACATCCTCCTCCCAATATACCCATCATCTCTCCTCTGCACATGTCCAAACCAACACAATCTCACCTCTTTGACTTTGTCTCTCAACTGTCCAACTTGAGCTGACCCTCTAATGTCCTCATTTCTAATCCTATCCATCCTCGTCACACCCAATGCAAATCTTAACATCTGTAACTCTGTCTCCTGCTTTCTGGCCAACTTCTCTAACCCATATAACATAGCTAGTCTCACTACGGTCCTGTAGGCCTTCCCTTTTACTCTTGCTAATATCCACTCTGGAATATGTGAATTACTGGTAAGCAAATTCAGCTTCCTGGTGCCTAGAGGCTAGGAGGCTAAAACTTAATGACTGCCTTGATTTTGTACTTTATGTTCATAATGATTAAGGTCACGCTACTAGCTAGCACCACATCCAACAACATCCTACAACTGCATTGTTCTGTGTAGCTCATATTGCCATCACATGTTGCAGATGAGAAGCAGAAACAGAGAAATTATGAAACTGATCAATGCATTAAAGGATTGCAGGAAAACAGATTTTATCCTGTCTGTGCCATGTGCAAGGCAAGTTCCATCGCTACGTGAGATGCCAGGACTTCATAAGGTACAATCACATATAACCACTGTCACATTTACTGATACTAAGCCAGTTTACAGTTACCAAATAACCTACATATCAAATCTTTCAGATGTGTGAGAAAACTGAAATACCTGCAGAAAACCAGCATGGATGTGAAAAAAAGTGTGCAAACGCCAAGACAAAATAGAAAAAAAGACTAAACAGTAGATGTCCTGTACAAACAACACTCTGCATAACGTACAAAATATAAAATGTGCATTTGAAACATGAAATAAAGAAAATCAATAAGAAAGAAATACAGTGTTTCAGGTGTTGAAAATGTGGACATAAATCCTCTGGTTTCAGTGCAGTGACTAAGTGCTAAACCTGTCCCAATGACCCAATGTAAGAATTAATGCACAAATAATATTCTATACACAGAAGCCCTACAGGCTATTTTAACTTCCTACCAAGAAAGAGAGATAAAAATCAATAGGATTAAAGCAACACTAGTCTAGCATTGTACTTGATGCTCTGGAAATGTGATAGCCCTCTGGCTCAGATAGCAAGTGATGCAGAGATATGCACACTGCTGTAAAATCTGATATACTGCCTATTGATCAGTTTAAACACTGGCATTAATACTGAAACTCAGCTGCCTGCACATCTGAACCTACCAAGGATCATATTAAAATAACCAATCCTCCTGCTTTGTGTTTAGCAGTACACAGTAATGCGACATAGCAGCAACCTATGAATGGAAGATGACCTTTTGGAAAACAATTTTATAGATTTCTAAACTGTATACTTGAGTGATGTAATGGTGGTAATTATTTCTGACCATAAGCAATGCCTTGTATTATAGAAACATTATAGCAGCCTGTGCTAGAAGAGTGCTAAAAGAGGACAAATTCTTCTCTCATTCATTACCTCCCTTAGCTTAATATACAGTAAATACTAAACAGAGCAGATCAGTTTAAAATATATTAAGAACTAGTTAGAGATCTTTTTCTAGTAAATTCTGACAGCATCAGGAGATTGGACAAGCAAACACACATTTGATTAACAAAAAATCTTCAGAAGCAACAAATCATCAAAACAAAACAAAAAGAATGTTATGTGCAAGTCATTGCAAGAAACCTTACATCCTATAATACTAGAGAAATATTTGTAGAAGATTTTATTGCCAAATATGTTCAAATTAAAAAAAACACACAAATTCATTCCCATCGTATTAAAGTACTTTCAAAGAGTATATGTGCCCCCTGAAAATGTACTGTCATTTTGACAGCCATTATGGTCATGGCAAAAATCAGCAAAAAATACATTTTAATTGTTGTCAATGAGAAAGCATATCACAGGGACCAGAACAATTTTACTGTTGACGTCAGAAAGTTCAGACATTCAAACCTGTGTACAGTTTGAGCAAACTTATAATCTTAAACGGAACAGCCTGTTAAGGCAGCTTGTATGGCAACAAAGTAACATTTTGGTATCAGATTCTGGAATATCTTCAATATGCATGGTCTGTCCAAATTGGATATACAGTATAAATAGTAAAAATGTTACAGTTAAACAATTTTTTATGTACCAATGTAGTTAAGTCATACTGCCCATTGCAAATCTAAAACAAAGTAAAAGGAGGTTTCACTGAGGATCGTTATTTTGTGTTCTTGAGAATTAATTATGAATGCTTTGTTATCACTTAGACTGTTTTGTCCAGCACCTTCATATTTACCAGTATGAGAAAACCCTCACTTGTGATATACATCTCGACTTGTCTCAATGTCTAGATATGCAACATTGCAAGCCTTTTGGGGTTCCCCTCTATTTCTGGCCATCTAGACCCGACAAAAACTGCATTTTTTGGCTATTCTTGGACCAGATTTTGTGCAGAAAATGACACCCTTATGATAAAGAGTAAACTAATAAGTGAAGGGCTGTTTTTTGCTATTTTGAGGTTGCTGATCACATATATAATAGTTTTGATATTTGATTCTGTACCCATGGTCCTAGCCCTCTACTAGCCACTACCTGAGGGTGTGAAATGACAGATACCAAACATAAATATGTTGAGTAATATTTCAAATTCTTTTAAAATCAGTAGCAATCTCAATCTGTCAGAATCATGCATCTCAGAATAAAAGTAATATGATAAATCATTTGCACCTTTATAAAAGCAATATGCTACATTAACCATCTGTACCTTTAGCAGTTATTCTGTTCAATGGTAAAGGGAAGCACAACAAAAGCTGACAAACTGTGGATATTTTCTTTAATTGTATATTTTCCCTTTCCTATTTTCATTTAATTTTGATATAAACAGTTATGTGCATGACCAACTGAATTTCCTTTTCAGGGTTAATACAATTTACTGTGTCTTTTTTTTTTTTTTTATTTTGCTACCCAAATGGCAAAGATTTGAACAAGGACAACAGGACGAGGACAATTAACAGGACACGTGAATCTTGTGCTCATCTCTCTCAATAAAGGGAAAATATAGAGCAGATCTAGAGACATGAAAGTGTAAAAGTGAAAGACTAAAGAGAATAAAATGAGTAGCACCAAAGGGAAGTCTAATCTTGGTCATTTGTGTAGCACCCCGTTTATAAAACATTGACAGTAAAATACTAAATACATTTTATAATGCCTATGCCTTTCGTGACACCCCAAAAAAGACTGATCCAAAAAAAAAAAAAAATTATTGTGCCATATGGGAAAGAATCTGCTGCTTGTCATATCAAGACAGGGAAACATGGATGAGTTTGTGGCTGCAATTTCACAAGACCACATGCATGCATCTGGAATCAATTTATCATTTTTCTTTTTAAAAGGACAGAAGATAAAAATGCCACACTAGCGCAAGTAACATTTGAGAATATTGTGTTCCTGTATTTATTCGTTTTTTTATATTGTAATGAATATTTAACAGTCTGTAATTAGGCAGGCTTAGAATTACATCAAAAATGCAAAGAAAAAGCTGATGTTTGTTTTATTCCCTGGATGGAATGCTATATAACATTTAAATTAATTAATTTGACAAAAACAAAATTGAAATCCATTGGGAAGCAATGTCAACCCTTCACACATCATTGACTTGTACTTATCTTCACTGATCTTTTGTCATTAACAGTGAAGCATCACTAGCCAAAACAATATTAAAAATTACTCAAAGCACAGCTTTTGACGTGCAGTCGTGCATCTAATTATGTTTGTGACAAAAGGGACCAAAAAAAAAAAAAAAAAACTTTAAACAGAGTCCAAGGTAAAAAATTTTCCAGGTCGTTCACATTCCTTTATAACTTTCGTGTTGTAGTTCAGTCGGCAGGATCCCTAAAGGGTAGGTCAAAGGTCAACCATAAAAACTGAGGATTCAGAATTTATTGCATTTTCCTTAATATACTTGAATCGCAATGATGTATTTAAGACAAACAATACTGCTGATCAGAATCTGTAAACTAGCAAAGTTAAATATGATGCAGCAAGGACAAAAAGAAACAGATTTAATATATTATGTACATTATACTCGAATCTCAACATTGATCAGAAACTGAAGACCAGCAAATTAAAATCGAAAATTTTGAAGTGTTTGATAAAGCCTTCCTAAGAGTTTCCACAAGACACGTGCTAAACTCCATTTGCCCCAATTGTCCATTGCTGCCACACTGAAGCTCCCCGTTGATGACAAATGTATCTGGGAAAGACATGCACGACTACGTCAGTTGGTAAGAAGACCTAATTTATTCACTAACAAATGATTACACAAGACTTTAATTTGTCATTGCTCTAATTCTCCTATGACTGGTTCACTTACACGATTGTCATAAAAGAGGATGCTGTGATGCCTTGATTGCTTTACCCCAAAATCTTGTAGCTTTCTTAACATACTGTATACACCAAAC
The DNA here is from genome assembly GCF_016835505.1 of Polypterus senegalus. Classification (NCBI taxonomy): domain Eukaryota; kingdom Metazoa; phylum Chordata; class Cladistia; order Polypteriformes; family Polypteridae; genus Polypterus; species Polypterus senegalus. Next base: position 103,609,590 of record NC_053165.1, on the reverse strand, counting down.
CAGAAACATTCCTGGAAACTACTTTGACACACCACTGACAGTTGTGCGCCCACTGATCAGCCAAAACAATAAAATCACCTGCCTAATATTGTGTAGGTCCCCCCTTGTACTGCCAATACAGCTCTAACCTCTGAAAGAATCCTGTGGTATCTGGCACCAAGACAGAAGAAGATCATTTAAGTCTGTTAAGATGTGAGGTGGGTCCCTCCATGGATCAATTTGTTTTTCCAGCACATCTTAATCAGATTGAGATTTGAAAAATTCCCGAGGTCAAGCCAACAACATTAATTTTTTGTCATGTTTCTTAAAACATTTCTGAACAATTTTTCCAATGTGGCAAGGAGCATTATTACCCTGAATATTAACCACCTTTCTTCAAAGACCATAAGTCTTTTATAAATGGCCTATCCATCTCTATTGCAGAGTTTTCTATCTGTTACTTTTTGGAAACAATGTGCAAGATAAAGTCAAAATAAAGAAATGGCTAAAACAACAAGTACAATCAGAATTAATTTAAACATCTGTGGTAAAAAGTTATATGCACGCCATGTCCTAGTAAAGCTTGACCAAAAGCTATACACCTGTATTAGCTGTTAAAAGTCAGAATCATGCATCTCAGAATTAAAGTAATATGCTAGATCATTTACACCTTTATAAAAGCAATATGCTACAAAGGACCATCTGCACCTTTAGGAGTTATTCTGTTTATGCTGCTGAAAGACGACACTGTCATCAGGGAATACCATTGCCATGAAGGGTGAATGTGGTAACCAAAAATCTTTAGGTAGGTAGTGCACGTCAAGGTAACATCCACATGAATGCCAGGGCCAAAGATTTCCCAGCTAAACACTGCCCAGAGCATCAGACTCTCTCTGCCGGCTTGTCTTCTTCCCTCTTCTTCCCCTAGAGCATCCTGCGGTCATCTCTTCCCCTGGTAAACAATGCACATGCACCCAGGGGTCCACTTCATCTAAAAGAAAAGGTGATACATCAGACAAGGGCATCTTCTTCCATTACCCCATGGTCCGATTCTGATGCTCATGTGCCCATGTGTAGGGACTTTAAGCTGTGGATAGTGGGCAGCATGAACACTCTGACTAGTCTGCAGATACACACCCACAGACGCAGCCAGCTGCAATGCACACTATGTTCTGACCCCTCTATCATGGCCAGCATTAAGTTTTTCAGCAATTTGTGTTATAGTACTTCTGAAAGTTTGGATGAGACTGGCTAGACTTCGTCTCTCCATGAACATCAGTGAGCCTTGAGGTTGTTCTTCCTTGGACCATTTTTGGTAGATACTAACCACTGCATACAGGGAACACTCCAAAGAAGACCTGCAGTTTCTGAGATGTCCAGTCATCTAGCAGCCTCAATTTGGCCTCTGTCAAAATCACTTAGATTCTAATGCTTGCCCATTTTCTTGCTTCCAACACATCACCTTCAAGAGCTGACTGTTCACTTGCTGTCTAAATATATATAATCAATGTTATTCTCTTTTAATGTTGAGGTTGATCGATATAAGCAAGGGCTGCAAAAGCCAATTATGAAACTACCCAAGTACATATTAAGAAACACCACTGGTGGTCTATTAATCTGTGCAACTTAATTGCAATGACTGTTACAAATTCAGTAGATGCTTTTATGCAAGGCAATCTTCAACATTAGGATATAATTGTTTACACATGATTTTAATCAGTCAAATATGGGTAGGTTGAGTGAAATGCTCAGGCACACAGTGAGGCAAAGGCAAGGGAACATTTCAAGTGGTCCTCTCAGTTGTTTGCCTCCTTAAACAGACTCAGATCTTATTTGAGTTACTCACCTATAATGAAAAAGCAAAAACCAAAAGAGGCAAAAAAAAGGATAGGAAATCCTTATCTTGAATGGCTGGATCTGATACAAGCCTAGCAACCAGACACATTAGAAAATAAAAATATAACTGTGTAAATTTCTTTTCTGAATATACTTGTGTTGCACTTTCAGCAATCTCTTTACATCAGGGGTGGGCAAAGTCATTCCTGGAGGGCCACAGTGGCTGCAGGTTTTTGTTCCAACCCAATTGCTTAATAAGAAGCACTTCTTGCTCTAGAAACACTTCTGCTTCATTTTAGTTCTCTCTCTCATTAAGATTTTGAACCTTTATTGCTTATTTAAGTCTTAAACAGCTGCATTCTCGGTTTTTAATTGCTTCTTATTAGCAATAAGATGCAAACCAGCAGTTATCCATTTTGCTTGTTACCCTTTACACATGTGTGTATATATTGTGCACTATCTGGTTTAATTAAATACTTGGAAGGAAAGAAAAGAGAAAAAAGTGAAGGATTGAGAATTACTCATCCGTTTTACACTTCAAAGTATTTGGATGATATCCTTAGAATGGAAAAAAAAATCTAGGATATGAGAATGACTTGACATGGCAGAGTTAAAGCACCAACAAGCCAGGAAATGTAATTATTGGCAAGGATTGTTTTCTTATTAAGCAAATGGGTTGGAACAAAAACCCGCTGCCACTGCGGCCCTCCAGGAATGACTTTGCCCACCCCTGCTTTACATAATAAAATATTTGAAGGACTTCTTGGGGTTGACTGGGCAGATCTGAAAAATGTAAACAAGTAGGGGTGAGAAGAGAATGCACTACTAGGTAAGGCTAGGTGATGTTAAAAGTGGGGTCCCTCAGGGATCACATCTAGGGTTGCTGCTCCTTGTAATAATGTAACAATACAACAAGCTGACAACATCTGCAGAGGATACCAAGCTAGGTGGAATGGCAGAAAATCTAGAATCAGCTGAATCTCTCCTTAGGGATCAGATGGACAGATTTGAGGCAGATAAATTTTAATGTATGTAAATGTAAGGTATTACACATATGAAGTAAAAATGTTAGACAATCAAATGTAATACGAGGTTTGAAATTTGAAAATATAACTTATGAGAAGGACCTAGGAGTTGCAGTGGACTCATTATTCTCTGCATCCAGACAGTGTTCAGAATACATAAAGTAGGCTAAACGAATGTTAGGTTATACACAGTAGAATGATGTGTAGACTAAAAGTCCAAGCAGGTTATGCTGAAGCTTTATAACACACTGATGAGGCCTCAATTTTAGTATTGTGTTCAGTTGTGGTCTCCAGGCTATAAAAAAAAAAAAGACGTAGCAGCACTAGAAAAAGCTAAGAGATGAGCTACTTGGCTCATTCCCAGACTGACAGACACATAATAAGCCACAAGAAAAGTCTGAATAAGCTGAACCTTTTTAGTTTACTAAAACAGATTAAGACGGGACATTTTTAGGTTTTTAACAAATTATGAAAGGAGTTAATAGGGTGAATCACAGTTATTACTTCAGATTAATTTTTTCAACAAGAAAACGAAGACACAGATGGATACTTGTTAACGGTAGGTTTCGTTAAAACATCAGAATGTTCTTCTTTACAAAGAGAACCAGAGACACATGGAATAAACTGCCAAGTAGTGTGTAAATGAGCAGAATTTTATGTACATTAACTTGATTCAATGTTATTTTGGAAAAATTAAGAAAATAGGGTAAGTGAACTTTGTTGAATGAATGGCTTGTTCTCTGCAATTTTTATCTTTTCCTCAAACAGTATTTGATTCCAAATAAGTACACATGATATACTATTGATCTTATGGGAGAATTTTGGAAATAATTCTTAGTGACCTTCAGAAGTCAACACAGTTTGTTTCCAGATTGTTTGAAGAGTGTGTGTATATAAAGCAGGGCTAATTATCTCATTAATACATGCAAATTAGTTAATTGTGTGGTATTTCCCTGCTTAACACTGTGATGTGTAGATGCGTTCCCAAAGCAAAACACTGATACTGTAAATGCATAGCAGCGCAATGAGAAATTTAAACACTGCAGTTTCAGCAACAGGGTAAAGCGGAGCAAAGGAATTTGAGTAAAAGCACTTAACTTGTTAAGAAGGCAGGCTCCATTGTAGGATTAAAGTTGGACAGTTTAACATCTGTGGCAGAGCGACGGGCACTAAGCAAACTCCTGTCAATCATGAAGAATCCACTGCATCCACTTAACAGTGTCATCTCCAGACAGAGGAGTAGCTTCAGTGACAGACTTTTGTCACTGTCCTGCTCCACTGACAGACTGAGGAGATCGTTCCTCCCCCACACTATGCGACTCTTCAATTCCACCCGGGGGAGTAAATGCGAACATTAATTTTATTTTAATTCTTTTCATTTTTATTACTATTTAATTTAATATTGTTTCTTTGTATCAGTATACTGCTGCTGGATTATGCGAATTTCCCCTTGGGATTAATAAAGTATCTATCTATCTACAGTCACGGTCTGTATAATTTTGGGGGTTGGTAATTGAAGTTGCTTATTCTCATGCACGGTCTCCACCTTCTTGCAAGTAAAGACACATGGGTAGGTTAGGATACCATTTTAAACATGGTGCTTCAGTCAGGCACAGGTGCAAGTGAACAGGAAGCCAGGAAGGAGTGCCATTTTAGTGGTACTGAGTTCTTTCATTTGGTTTAACAGTTTTGCTTGAGTTTTCTTTATCGTAATTGTAGATTTAAGAAAGGTTATTTTTGTTAAACCTGTTTCTGCTATGTGGTGTTGTCTATAGATTTGTTTAAAGTTGCACAGGTTTTTTCCACTTGATAGCAGCAGTTAGTTCCATACAGCTACAGGGTAGTCCTAGAGGAAAGTGACATCCTCTTTATAAAGGGTCAGACATCATCCACTAGAGGTCTGTTAACCTGGCTCAGTAGTAGAAGAGTAAAGTTTAAATGGAATTGTTTGCTGGAGAAAGTGGCTGACCACTCAGTAGGGAAAGAGTGGCTCAGTGGCTGGCTGCTTTAAGCTGTGTTTAACTGACTCCCATTTGTGAGTGTAGGCACCAGATTTTGCTGAATATTGAGGAGTTGGTTTTGTTCATATCTGCATTAGAGCTTTATTTTTTTTTAAATGGCGTTAAGGCAGATTTTTGCCCTGGATGAGAATATTTCCTTTGGGGTAAAGCCATATTTTTGTTTATTTTGCTTTTCTCATGTGTTATTTTTGTACATAAAACTATTCAGCCGATTTGATCATTTGGAGGATTATTTTTTATTCATTTTTATTTATGTGCACTGTATATATATCTGCACCAGAATTATATTTTTCCCAACTCTGTCTGTGTCACCCCTTTGCCCTGGTAGGTCCCAAACTACTAACAGAGCACCTGCTCTTCTAGGTGGCTTGTGATAACCACTAATCACAATAATCGATAATTATATATTGTGAAACTGAAAGAAATGCATGTAAGCATTTATTTGGATTGCTAAACACTTGTGTGTTGTCAGAATGTGAAGAGTTCTGAACTGGTACGAGTGACAGTATGATCCTTAACTAAAGCAGGATAAACCCCTGCTCCTAGAGATGCACGCCTGTCACTACAATATTGTATAAAAAACAGTTTGAATGAATGACCTCTTGGGTGCATGGTGGTTCAGCAGTGCTGCTACTTTGTATTAAGGAGACCAGTATTCACATCCCAGGTGCTCCAAGCATGAAGTTTACATGTTCTCCCCGTTCATGTGCATTTCTTTATGGTGCTCCAGTTTACTTCTGGAGTCCAAAGACATGCAGGTCAGGTGAGCTGCTGCTGCTAAATGGGCTTTAGTGTGCGACCACCAATGGTCTGGCTCCTGCCTTGCATCCACTACTTGCTGGGATACGCTCCAGCTTCCCTTTGACCCTGCTCTGGATAAGAAGGGTTTGGGAGCTGGATGGATGATATCTCACCCATAAATGGTGTTCAAAGGTTTCCATTGAAGTTAGTTTAATTCTCATAGTGATTAGGCTTTCCAGCATAAAGCACAGAGTGAGATTACTAAGTGCATCACTCATACTGTTAATATTAAGTTGTAATTAGCGACACTCCAATTCAGCTTTTTTTAGGGCCGATACTGATTACCGATTTCATGTTACTTGATAGTCTAATCCCAATTACGATTTTTTTTCTTTAAAAAACTTTTTGCTCTAAGCTCCTTCATAACCAGATGCATACAAGTCTTATATTATAATGTATTTTTTATAATTTGACTATTGACCACAGAGGTGTTATAAGTTAGTTTTTTATTAACAAAATGAAATGCTGTAGGCTTATTGTTCAGTGACCATGAAAATACTAAAATAAAATTTCTTTAAATACCTACTTTAATTAAATATGTACAAAAATATGTATGCAAAATACAAAGGTATAAAAGAAAATAAAATGGTTCTCATTAATTACAAGACGTCATATTGTTTACTTTTTTCTGTAATTACCTATCTGAAACAAGGTTGGATTAAAAAAATATTTTTTAAAATTTCTCTAAAAACAATATACAAGTATACATATTTATATACATTTTTCCACACATTCAATTTATATTGTCAATTAAACATTGCTTAAATGTAAATATACATGCACTTATAGATTTTAATCATTTTAAATTATTAACTGCACTAAAGCTCTTTTGCTGTTAAAACATATATTTTTTATATTTATGCAGGTGTGTTTTTTTTTTATTCAGTGTATCAGCTAGACATTCAGTTATTCAGGTTAATTATAAATATGTATTACAATTTTAATTATGTAGTACTTGCTTCTTACCAAAACTTATGGTTTATGACACACAGCAACAAATAAACACAGTACAAATCTTAAAAAAAAAAAAGTCACAAATGTATCAAATGTTCATAAGTTGTTTATCAAAAAGACAGAAGACTAACATGTTTAATGGGTTTATAAGTAAAAGACGCATTTTACTATTAAGTGAACAAGCCTATTGTGTACTAAGCAGCAATTTCAAATTTCTTTCTTTAATTTCTCCAATTAAAAATGTATGCTGCTGTACTTAAAACAAGGATGCTGTCCAAACAGAAAGAGTGTCTGTTTTAATTCAAAGGAGAAAAAACAGTCTAATACATTAAAGTAGCTGTTCTTGCCATTTGTTTAACTGCAAAGAACAACTCCTCCAATTCCTTTTCTCAGTTTATTACTCCACTTTATTTAACATAATGGCTAATATTCCAATTGCATTTTTCTCCCTGCTATACGGAAGAGTATGTACTGCTATAACAACCCCCGGCTTATTTCTCTTTGTTTACCTCACAGAAAAATTATTGGGGGGGGAAAAAAAAAAAAAAATAGCACTAGCTCAACTACCGTAATACTTTTGTGGTGGATAGCTGGGGCCCTTGCCGGCCAGGATGCCTCTTCTTTATATGGTCCAGGGGAACAAGCAGGGACTGAACAGTACCTCCCCCGGGATGCTAGATGGCAGCCCCCCCTGGGTGGCAGTGGTGCCTTGGATTCCTGGTGGGCCCCATGGGAGATGGAGTTCTCTACAACCTGGTTGGGATGTGGAGGTGCCGCGGCAGTGGTTCCTGAGCCCTGTATGTGGCTCTTCCACCACAACCAGAGGTACAACTGGAAATAGGTTGTCAAACACCTGAAGCACTTCCAGGTGGGTTACAAAAGGAACCAGCAACCACCATTCTGGGAGCCAGAGTTAGGTGGTATTAGATGAAGCTTGCCGGAGAGGAGTGGTGGAGAAAAGATGAAGAGAAGAAATATTGTGGGGATTGTGCTTGTGCTTACTGGAACTGTGTTGTGCCTGTGGGAACAGGGAAGGGGTTGCCCACAGGCGAAGAAAAGAAAAATAAAACATTTATTTGTTTTATCAGTGTGCCTCCTGCTTCTGTCTGTGTCAGGTTGAGCGCTGGTATAGCGGCTTTGTATAAAGGAGCATTGCAACTAAATTACCATAAAGCTTAGGGAAGCAGGGGCTGAAACGATTTGCTTTTGTGATCGGCCAATTTACTCATCACTGATCAAATCTTTCTAAGTGAAAATCTGCCAATCGATTGGAGCATCCCTATTTGTAACTCAGTGAAGTGAAGATCTCTGACAAAGTGCATTCCTGTGTTTACTCAACAATTATCTGGTGAGCCTTGTTTGGCTTTAGAACACCATGTTATTCTTTTAAGACAGTAATTACCCAGTGGGATATCATGATGTTGCTGTAAGGCATGGCCCTCTGTGACCCCAGCATCTTCTTTTGGCTGTAGCACTAACTTTCTATGCTCTCAGTTTCTGCACCATCTCTATTAGAATCTCAAAATAGAAAAACAAAAGGCCACAGTCAAGACATGGACCCCAATACATTCCAACTACCCAGAGTGGTGGCTCTGAGGCTAGGGATCTGCACTGGCAATCGGAAAGTTGCCGGTTCGAATCTCGTAAATGCCAAAAGGGCTTCTGCTCTATTGATTAGTGAGAAAAGCACAATATACAGTAAATGCAAAGAATTATTATTTAGATGGCATTTACACAAAAATAAGCTTATCATTTAACAATAATAAAACAAAATCTGAAACTGAAAATTGTTTTGCTTGAATTAATGAAGGAGTCTGAGGTAAATCAAATCGACAAACTACTGGAGTTTTTCTCATTGACACTCCACTGAGATCAGCAACAGTAAAGTTAAAGCTAGGGAATGTTCATCTTTTACACAAAAGGGTGACTGGCTAGGGCCACAACACAGCAGCAGAATAGACAAGGAGGCACTGTATCTATCTAAAAAGGAAGGCAGGACTGAATTCAGTTTTAGCAAGAATTTACAATCCAGTTTACTCCACTGGTGTCTTGTCAACTCTGCTGACCCCTACACATTAAGCTGTACATCTCTACTTTAGACGGAGATCTATTCTTCTCTCAGCTTGAGGTTTATTGCTAGTTCCCAGATATCCCCATGGTTAAATATAAAGAATGCAGTACTAATAAACCAACTTTCTCAGACAATGAAGTGTTTGTGAAGTCCAGCGAAAGCCGGTAATGAAAATCAATTTGGACTTATATACGTCTGAAGGAATACATTTTTTTTTTTGAAACTTTCATGGAGTGATTTAACAAATAAATTCAAGTAGACAAAAAAAACCTCAATAACCGTAACTATTTACTTCATAGTGCCTTGCAATGAAAACATTTTAGCAGTGAATAAGGAATGAATACTATAAATGCAAATATAAAAATCAACAAAGATACAAAAAAAAAATGCCAGATGATCTTTTAGTTAGGTTATATGGGTAGAGCTCATGCACTACTTTGGAGATTAAAAAAAAACTTTTTGGATTACATTTTCTTAACATGAACAATAATCAGTTCTCAACAAAAATGGTTTCTATTATATTAAAATATTATGCCAAATACCTAGACTTTCCTCATTTGCTTTCACTTACATGAGTCAGACAAACCAATGGCTCCATTAACGTGGATACTGTCCCTGTTCCAACACTATCCCCAGACTGGCAGGAGACGCCATTCAGTGGTCTCTTACAAGAACATGAAACCCCAGCTAATACCGGATAGGCTTACGAGTTCTTTAAAGCAATCCTTCCACATTACAAAACTAGGCCTAAGACCAGTCAACTGTTGTATTTGAGTAGATCTAATAAGCAGCTCTTCTCAGACAGTTTATATTGTCAACAGCATCATAAGTAAGCTTGGCTATAAAACACACTGAATCAAACTTCTCTTTGGCCATTAAAGTAATGGTGCAAATCCTAGGACCTTTTTAAAACAAGCAAGGTCTACTCTGTCTGAATCTGTCTCAGACATCATTTTCCCAGACTACCATTTCACCTGACCTTTACCATTCATCCAGCACTTAATCGAACCAGAGAAAAATAAACTGTAATCTAATTTTCCAAAGAAAAATGGAGGTTTATGACCTCCAAGTTGGAGTTGCCAGGATAAAGTCTAAATAAAGATCTCTGCAAACATGCTTCCTTTTAACCTACTGATTAATCAGAAGCCTAAAGTGAGATGTCACCTGCCTATTGCCTAGCAACTAAACACACACTGTGGAACTAAACTGGTAAAATTTATAGCATTGTGCAATTCGACAAGTAGGAGTCCAGAGTGTAGAACCTATACTATTTAATACCAACTAAAGTCACTGATTAAACGAAAAGCATGCTTTGCTGCATGCTAGGGTGAAAAGATTTCGGAAAAATATAAATGCAATATTTTTGACCATATACTGAAATTGCAATTTAAAATGAATTCACATGTTTCTACATGAAGATTGTCATATGAAAGGATGCAGTTGATACTTCTATTTATTTAAACAACACTATAACAGAACTATTACAGCTGTCAGAACAGAATTATAAAACTCAGAAGATTAAAAAAAAATCATATTAGAGTAATTACCAGAACAAAAGCCCACAATTGCTCATACTATGCAATAACCCCAATACTGAAAACACCTGGTGCCAATCTGACTAATTTCAGTAATTTTCGTCTTATTTCTAATCTACCTTTCATTTCCAAAATTCTTGAAAAAAATAGTGGCTATTCAACTTCCCTCTCATTTATCTCAGAATAATCTGTATGAACAGTTCCAGTCTGGTTTCCGCCCCCTCCAATAGTACAGAAATTGCACTTATCAAAATTACTAATGACCTCCTTATGGCAGATGATTCTGATTTAATCACTATTCTCATCTTTCTTGATCTGAGTACAGCCTTTGATACTACTTGTCACACTACTCTTCTTAATAGATTATCTTCGATTGGCATTACCCACACTCCCCTAGATTGGTTTAGATCCTATCTCTTGGGCCGCATTCAGTTTGTTCAATTTAAAACTTTCACATCCCAACCCACTGCTGTTACTTCAGGTGGGCTTTTCCTTTTCATTATTTACCTCCTTCACCTTGGTAATATCTTTTATAAATATAACATTAGCTTCTGCTTATGCTGATGACACCCAGCTCTACCTCACTAGCAAACCTACTTTTTCCTTTCCATCCTCCTCGCTTATTGATTGCATAGCAGAAATCAAATCCTGGTTTTCTTAAAATTTTTTTAAATTAAACAGTGACAAAACTGAGGTTCTCCTCATTGGCACAAAATCAATATTATCCAAAACTGATCATTTTCATTTGTTATTGATAATTCCTCTGTCTCCCCTTCCCCACAGGTTAACACTAGAATTACCAAAGCTTACGAGAAAACTCCTAAATCCAGCCCACCTTAAATCCACTCACACATCTCCATTCACTGTCTTTTGTCTTGTAAATGTGTCGATAATCCCAAGCAGCAACCAGCCTGCTATACCATCCCCCCCACCGCCGAAGAAACTACAAACCGGATTCCAAAAAAGTTGGGACACTATACAAATCGTGAATAAAAACTGAATGCAATGATGTGGAGGTGCCAACTTCTAATATTTTATTCAGAATAGAACATAAATCAAGGAACAAAAGTTTAAACTGAGAAAATGTATCATTTTAAGGGAAAAATATGTTGATTCAGAATTTCATCCCAAATAAATAATAAATAAACAAATCCCAAAAAAGTTGGGACAAGGCCATTTTCACCACTGCGTGGCATCTCCCCTTCTTCTTACAACACTCAACAGATGTCTGGGGACAGAGGAGACCAGTTTCTCAAGTTTAGAAATAGGAATGTTCTCCCATTCTTGTCTAATACAGGCCTCTAACTGTTCAATCGTCTTGGGCCTTCTTTGTCGCACCTTCCTCTTTATGATGCGCCAAATGTTCTCTATAGGTGAAAGATCTGGACTGCAGACTGGCCATTTCAGTACCCGGATCCTTCTCCTACACAGCCATGATGTTGTGATTGATGCAGAATGTGCTCTGGCATTATCTTGTTGAAAAATGCAGGGTCTTCCCTGAAAGAGATGATGTCTGGATGGGAGCGTATGTTGTTCTAGAACCTGAATATATTTTTCTGCATTGATGGTGCCTTTCCAGACATGCAAGCTGCCCATGCCACACGCACTCATGCAACCCCATACCATCAGAGATGCAGGCTTCTGAACTGATCGTTGATAATAACTTGGGTTGTCCTTGTCCTCTTTGGTCCGGATGACATGGCGTCCCAGATTTACAAAAAGAACTTCGAATCGTGACTCGTCTGACCACAGAACAGTCTTCCATTTTGCCACACTCCATTTTAAATGCCATCCCTTCCCGCACCCTTAGATCCTCTTCATCCATCTACTTGACTGTCCCCTTCATCCCTCTTACCACTATGGGGAGCAGAGCATTCAGTTGCTCTGCTTCCCAGCTCTGGAACTCACTACCATCTGAGATTAGAAATATTGAATCATTCTCACTTTTCAAATCCAGACTTAAAACTCATCTGTTTAAGACAGCTTTTTCTCTTTGACTACAATTGCTCTGTCAGATTTAAAATTTTGTATTTTAGTTTTGCTTATATTTTTGCCAAATCAATATGCAAATACAATACAAATTTCCATTTGGATCGAGCCCCGGGTTAACAATGACCACCACCAGTGCAGTTAGCCAACAGAGTGCTGGCGGAAATTGGGCTACTGTTGGCCGAAGAAGAAGGAGAAGGAGAGATGGGGGAGATATGTCCAGAGGCAGGAGTAGAGTAAAGAGAGTGGAACTGAGGGTAGGAACTTTGAATGTTGGCAGTATGACTGGTAAGGGGAGAGAGTTAGCAGATATGATGGAGAGAAGGAAGGTTGATATATTGTGCATGCAAGAGACTAAATGGAAGGGGAATAAGGCCAGGTGGATTGGAGGTGGATTCAAATTGTTCTACCATGATGTGGATGGGAGGAGAAATGGGGTAGGAGTTATTCTGAAGGAACAGTATGTCAAGAGTGTTTTGGAGGTGAAAAGAGTGTCAGGCAGAGTAA